>NC_132997.1:86032270-86332270 GCF_048564905.1 Vicugna pacos | reverse complement strand
GAGAAAAAGTTGACAAACTAAATCATCCACTTTATGAGGCTAACTTTAATCCTCAAACTAAAACCAGACAGAAGCATACAAATCAAACCTTAGCTCATCAGGCTCTGATGCTGTGAGTAAAGCTCAGTTTCTTTCTCTATTTCTTGGCTTTGCTACTTGGTGTTGGCAACTGTGACTTTAACGTTGCTAGAAATCAGATATTTTCATGTCACCTTGTAATGGCTATGAATACCTCAAAATAGCATATGTATTCATCATTATTTCTAAATTGCAATAGTTATTAGACCTGCCTTAATAAAAAGGCATGTCGGTGATTATATCATAGATTTAAAAAATATTTTGATAGCTGCGTTTCAATATAACTGGGCTTTTTCACAATCCTATGTGTATTTTTAAATTATTTTTTATTTTAAACATCTTTATTAAGGTATAATTGATGTGTGATAAACTACCTATATTTAAATTCTACAACTGATATAATTTATATAAGTATACACCTGTGAAATCATCACCACGGTCAAGATAGTGAACCCATCCATCACCACCGGAAGCTTCTTCGTGTCTATTTTAATTTCCCCCTTCTGCCCCTTGTTAGACCTCAATCCTCAGGAAATCACTGAACTTGATTTCTATCACTACAGTTACAGTGAGTCTCCTTTGTAGCCCCTCCTCCACCTCCCACCCATTTTTATTTTGCCTGCATCTTACTCTTTAGTGTGCAAATGTGGTTATGTACTTTTTCCAGTGCAGGGGAATTCACTGGCCTTGTCAATCTTGGTATCATTATTTTTAGTAGTCTTATTTCTGAGACCTTAGCGTATAAAACAGTTTTGCTGAGAACCCAAACTCTCTAAATATTACATGGTAATTCTTTTCTGGTATCATTATAGACTAGTTTGCATTTTCTAGAACTTTAAATAGAATCATACAGTGTGGTACTTAAAAAGGAAATCTGCCTTCTTTTGTTCAGCATAATTATTTTGAGATTCACCCATACTGATTGGTGCATCCATAGTTTGCTCTTCTTTTATTTCGTGAATGATATTGCATTGTGTGGATAAACATCAATTGTTGATCCATTCACATGCTGGCGGGCATTTGTGTTTCCAGTTCCCAGCTATTACACATAAAGCTGCATTAAACATTTGTGTGAACACAGGCTTTCATTTCTCTTGGGTAATTACCTAAGAGCGAAATGGCTAGGTCAAGTAATAGCTACGTGTTTAACTGCTTAAGAAACTGCCAAACTCTTTCCCAGAGTGGTCGTAGCACTGGCATTCCCACCAGTAGTGCAGGAGAGCTCCAGGAGCTCCACATCCTCCTCATCAGCACTTGGAATGGTTGGTATGGTTGGTATGGTTAGTCTTTTTAATTTTAGATGTTCTGGATGTGAGGTGGTATCTCACTGTGACTTTAGTTTGCATTTCCTTAGTGACTAATGATGCTGATCTTCTTTTCCTATGCTTATTTACAGTCTCTCTCTCTCTCTGTATATATATATATATATATATATATATATATATTTTTTTTTTTTTTGGTGACGCATTGGTTCAAATTTTTTGCTCATTTTCTGTTAGGTTGCTTGTTTTCTTATCATTGAGTTTTGAGAGTTTTTAATGTATCCTGGATACAAGTCCTTTATCAGATATGTGATTTATAAATATTTTTCTCCCATTGTTTGTTTTATTTATTTATTTTTGATGGTGCTTTTTGAAAGGCAGACGTTCTTAATTTTGATAAAGTTCAGTTTATCTATTTCGTGTGTGTGACTTGTCTTTTTGGTGTCAGATCTAAGAAATCTTTGCCTAACTAAAAGGCACGGAGATTTTCTCCCGTGCTTTCTTCTAGAAGTTCTGTAGTTTTAGGTTTCACATGTTGATCTGTGACCTATTTTAAATTAATTTTTATGTATGGTGCAAGCAAGCTATAGATATAAATTCTTTTTTTTAAATACAGATAACCAATTTTTCTGGCACCATTTGTTGAAAATATTATGCCTCTTCCACTGGATTGCCTTTGCATTTTTGTGGAAAATTCATTGATTATATATGTGTGAGTCTATTTCTGTTCTCTTCCATTGATCTATTTATCTTTACACCAATACCATATTGTGTTGATTACTACAGTTTTACAATAAGTCTTGACGTTAGATAGTGTTAGTCCTTTAACTTTATTCTTCTTATTAAAGGCTGTTTTTGCTCTTCTTAGTCTTTTGCATTTTCCTATGAATTTTAAAGTTAGCTTGTCAATTTCTATAAAACAGCCTCCTAGGATTTAAATAAGGATTGCATTGGATTAGGGGTCAACAAACTTTGTGTAGAGGACCAGATAGGAAATAGTTTAGACCATGCTGTCACTGTTAAAACTATTCAACTCTGCCATTGTAGTGTAAGAGCAGTGAGAGCTAAAGTAGAAACATACAACTGTGGATGTGTTTCAATAAAATGTTATTTATAAAAACAGGTGGTGGGCTGGATTTGGTCTATAAGCCACGATTTCCTATCCCTGCTATAGATCAGTTTAGGGAGAACTGACATCTTAACAAAACTGTGTCTTCCTATCCATTAACAAGGTAAATATCTCCATTTATTTAGGACTTCCTAATTCTTTTAATAGACTTTAATTTTTTAGAATAGTATTAGATTTACAGAAAAACTGAGAAGTTAGTACAGAGATTCCCATATTACATGCATTTAGTTTTCTCTGTCTTACATTACTATGATACCTTTGTTACAATTAATGAACCCATATTAATATAACATTAATAGCTAATGTCCATAATTTATTCAGATTTCCTTCATTTTTGCCCAACATCCTTTTTCTATTCCAGGATCACATCCAGGATACCACATTATATTTAATTGTCATGTCTCCTTAGGTTCCTCTTGACTATGACAGTTTCTCTAATGTTCCATGTTTTTAATAATCTTGACAGTTTTGTGGAGTATTGGTCAAGTATTTTGGAGAATGCCTCACTGTTAGAATTTTTAGGGTGTTTTTCTCGTAAGGCTGGGGATATGGGTTTTGTGGAGGAAAATGACAGAGGTAAAGTACCATTTTCATCACATCATATCAAACATACATATATCAACATGATTTATGACTGTTAATATTGGCCTTGATTTTCTGGCTAAGATGACAATTTGTCAGATTTCTCTACTGTCAAGTTGTTCTCTTTTTTCCATCTTTCCACACCATATATTTTGGAAAGAAGTCAGTATGTGCAGCTCATACCTAAGGAATGGGGAGTTAGATGTTCTTTAATTTATTTCAACAAATTTTGTAGTTTTTAGTATACAGATCTTACACATCTTTTGTCAGATTGATCCCTAAGTGTTTCATGTTTGGTGCTAGTCAGACTCTATATTTCTATGCTATTGTAAATGGTATTTTTTATATTTTAATTTCATTTCCAGTTGTTCCTTGCTAATATATAGAAATACAGCTATGAAATGATCCTCTTTATTTCTGGTAATATTCTTTGCTCCTAAATCTGCATTGAAGTGAATTTAGGTACTCCAGCTTTCTTTTGATTCACGTTAGCATTATTTATCTTTTTCAGTCTTTCTTGTTTTTAACTTATTTGTGTCTTTACACTTAAAATAATATGTTATAGGCATCATATAGATAAGTCTTGCTCTTTTTGGACAATCTCTGCCTTTCATTGGCATGTTTAGACCATTTACATTTAGTGTAAGAATTGTTTTGGTTGGTTTTACATCTACTGTTTGCTATTTGTTTTTTGTTTGTCATATCTGTCCTTCGTTCTTTATTTTTTTCATCTAGTTTTGGATTAATTAAACATTTTTATTATTCCATGTTATCACCTGTGTTGGCTTATTAGCTATAACTCTATTGTATTATTTTGATGATTGCTTTAGGGTTTATAGTATATATATCTTTAACATACCACAGTTCACCATCAAGTGATATTATTCCTCTTTACATATGGTATAAGAACCTTACAATAATATACTTCCACTTCTCCTCATTCAGCCTTTGTATTATTATTGTCATATATTTTGCCATGTATATTATAATTTATAGTTAAATATATTGTCAGTATTTTTACTTTAAACAGTCAAGTATATTATAAAGATACTTAAATAATAAGGAAAAACTCCTATTACCCATGTAGCTAACATTTCTGGTATTCATTATTCCTTTCCTTGTTCCTAAAGGGTTTCCTTTAACATTTCTAGTAGTATGCTGGTGATGAATTCTTCCAACCTTTGTATGTCTAAAAAAGGTCTTTATTTCACTTTTGTTTCTGAAAGATATTTTTTGCTGAGTATAGAATTCTAAGTTACCAGTTGTGGGGAGTTATTTTGTTTAGTTTTGTTCTCATTTCAGTACTTTAGAGCTTTTGCTCCACCATCTTCTGGCTTATATTATTCCTGACAAGCATCCTACTGTCATCCTTATTTCTGTTTCTGCATACATAGTGTGTTGTTTTATTTTTTATCTCTGACTCCTTTAAAATTTTTTCTTTTATCACTGGTTTTAATCAATTTTATTAAGATATGCCTTGGTGATGTAATTTTGTTTGTGTCTCTTGTGCTGAGAATTTGTTAAGCTTCTTGGATCTTTGAATTTGTATTTTTTAATTCAGATTTGAAAAGCATTTGATCATCATTTCTATAAAAACTGTATCCTTTGGAAACCTCAGTTACATATTTTTTGGCTGCTTGAAGTTGTCCTATAGCTCAGTGATGTTGTCTATTCTTTGAGATTTTTTTTGTCTGTGTGTTTTATTTTGGATAGTTTTTGTTACTATGTTTGCAGGCCCACTAATCATTCTTCCATAATGTGTAATCTGCTATTAATCTCATTTACTGTATTTTTCATCTCAGATATTATAGTTTTCATCTCTAGAATTTCTAATAGGGTCTTCAAAAATATCTATCTTTGATGTCTCTACTTATTATGCTGAATGTTTCTGACATCTTCTTGAGTATCTTCTTGTTTTAATGTGTGTCTACTAATTTTATCATTGGTATTATTTCTGAATCAGTTTTGATTAATCTTCATATGCATTATAAGTTGTATTTTCCTGCTTCTTTGAATGCCTGGTAACTTTTTATCACATGCTAGGTACTGAATTTTACTTTTTTGGATACTGGATATTTTTGAATTATTTTCTACTCTTCTAAATAGTCTAAATACTCTTGAACTTTGGTCTAGGACATGGTTAAGTTAGTTGAAATCAGTTTGATTTTTTTTCATCTTGTTTTTAAGTCCTGTTGGGTGAGACCAGAGCAGCATTCAGTTTAGAGCTAAATTTTCCCAGCTACTGAGACAGAACAGTTCCTAGTACCCTACCTGATGACATGTGGATTATAAGGTTTTTCTAATCTGGTTGATGAGAAGAGGAACTATTACCAATCCTGTGTGAACTCTAAGAATTGTTCCCTCTGATCCTTTCAGGTGATTCTTTTCCTGGCCTTGTGCAGTGTCCTCACACCCACATGCTGATCAGTACTCAGCTGAGGACTCAAGGGAGACCTCTCTAGGTTTCTAGAGTTCTCTCTCTGTGCCGCTCTCTCCTCTTTGGTATTCTGCTTTGCAAATCCCAGCCACCTTGTCCTCCCCTTTCTCCTCTTCAGCCCAGGGAGACCACCAGCTATGTCCTTGTACATACTTTGGACACTCTTCAGTCAGTAAGCAGGATGAGATCACAGCGCTCACCTAGTGTGTTTCCTATTTCTCAAGGATCACTATCTTTTGTTGCCTGATAGTCAATGTTTTAAAAACTATTGTTTCATATACTGTGGCTTTTTAGTTGTTTCAGCCAGGAGGGTAAATCTGACTCCTATTACAATCTTGGTTAGTTGTAGAAGTCTGCAATCAATTCTGTATCTTTTATTTAATGCATTTTTTAAAACGTGGACTCTAAGAAGGTGTCCATACCCTTCATCCAATAGCCAGAGGGGGCCATCACACAAAAGGAGGTTAAGTATTGCTGCTCAGCCCCTTAGGTATTAGTTCATATTTTTTTGACCTCTCTCCTTTCCAGGTGCACAGATTTTGCCTGGGACAGATGGGAAAAGGGCTGCACTGCCTTTAGGGCCCCAGAAGCCGGGATTCAAGCATGGATGAGGATGTGAGGCCTGGGCTCCCAGGTTTCCCCCTGGCGTGGGTGTGGGAGGAACCTGGTCTCTCCACTTGTTGGTTGTGTCTCTGTTACTTCTTACAGATTCTGCCTTCTGTGGGCAAATGTGTCATGGCATTATAATTTCACAACAAAACCAGTTATTAAGCTTTTTTTTTTCCTTTCTCCATGTCCTTCCTGGGAACCCTTCCCATTTCTACTGCAGACTCTGCCCCTTTCCTCCCCGCCCCCTGTAATTAGGGTTTAAGCTTCCTGAACCTGAACGTCTTTGCCCAGTGAAGAATCTACGTGCACCCTAGCAGACTGTGTTTTGTTAATCCTGATGCAAAGTCAGAACAGGCTGGTAATCTCTCCTGCCTCTGACTGGCAAAGGAGCTGGAGGCTGGGCTGGCTCCCACTGGAAGCTACTTATTAGTCCTGTATTTTGCCCAGTATTCCAAGTCTCCCATAGTTCCCTTTGGAAGACCGGAACTACCTGAGTTGCTCTGAAATGAAATGAACTCATTAGCATCTGGAAGCAGTCTGTGGGAGCGAGGCAGGAGGAATTCATTCTATAGAGATTAACACCGACTTAGCCCCCAAAGTTGAGCCCAGCTGCTCCTTGAGCATCGAGCTCAGAAACATCTTTTTCTGAACCTCTTCTCTTACCTAGGTTAATTCTCAGGGGTAACATAGCCATCAGAAAATGATAGCCCAGCATGAAGGGGCTCCAAAATCCAGCCTTGACCTTCATGCATTTTTTTTTCATTCAATAAATATATGAGCACCTTCTATACTCCAGTCCCAGTCCCTATACTGGGCACTGAGAATAGAGTGATGAGCAAAACCAGATGAACTCTGTGGCTCCTCTTTATGTGAGGCTTATTACCACCTAAAAGAGAGACAGACACTGGTGTGTGCGTGTGTGTGTGTGTGTGTCCACATATACATCTATGTCTGTCTGTATATATTTATGTGTATATGTACACACATACATAATTGGATGCACATATTTATATGCACATATATAAAATACAACCATGATAAGAATTACAATCCATATTTTGTACATATGTAAAACATAAGTGTGATAGGAATCAGAAACCATAAACAAAGGGGAAATGACCTGGTCAGGGAGCTCAGGAAGGCTTCCTTGAAGAAATGATGACTCAGCTGAGATAGGAGGGATGAGCAGGCCTTAATTAGGGGTAGAGGAAACAGAATGTGCAAAGGCCCCATGGGCTGAGGAAGCAGGTGTGTGTCTCAGATGCTGTTTTCCGCAGACGGCTGCATCACTAAGGGATACCACACAGCTCTTCTCACAAGGTGACCCTGATACTTACCCATCGAGAGGTAGGGTCTATGCTTCCTCCTTTTGAATCTCAGTGGGTCTGTGGTTCCAGCAGAGGTGATGCCATATGCTTTTCGAGACTAAATCTAAAAATCTTTCACTCGGTCCCCTTGGGACCTAGCCTACATGCTGTGAGGCAGCCACGCAGCCACATGAAAAGTTCCAGCTGAAGACTCAGCAGCCAAAGGCATCTCCCTGCAGACACTTGAGTGAATGAGACTTTGGATGATTTCAGCCCTGGCCTTTGAGCTGCTCCTGCTGATGCCAAGTGGAGCAGAGATGAACTGTCCTTACCTGGCCCAGCCCAAACTTCATATTTATGAGCGAAATAAATTTTGTCATCATTTTAAACCATTAAGTATTGGGGCAGTGTGTTTTGCAGCTGTAGAGAACAGTGGGGATGGGGAACTCCGAGAAGAAGAGAGCACAGACAATTTGGAGCACTACTCTGTGAACCGAGAATGGAGGAGGGGCGAGGGCTAGATCCGGCACAGCCCAGCGCCACTGGAAAACATCCTGATTGATACAGGTCGTCTTGCTGTGTGATCACGTACTTAGATTTTTCTTCTACCTGTAAATAGAAGATGAGGAAGGGACATTGACATTATAAGCTTCTACTGTGTGCCAGACATTGTGCTAAATGCTTTCCATTTAATCTTCACTATGAGGTACTGTTATCAGTCTTAAAACATGGCTGCAACTTCTTCAATGCTTTTCCCATCAAGAGATGCGGTTGTTATTTCATAATTCATCTTTCTGCTTATATCTAATCCATAAGGTTTCACAATCACTGAGCTTACCAATAATTTATGAAAGTATATGCATAAATAATAACAATTTAATTTTCTCTTAAAATAATCCATTAAAAAAAAAAAGTGATGGGATCTATGTGTCTCCCTTTTGGATCTGGGTGGAGTCCTGAGTACTTTAACCAACAGATTACAGTGAAAGGCTCAGTCACAAAAAGCCGAGCGGCTTTCTCCTTGTCCACTGGAGCCACGTAAGCAGCTCAGCTATCCTAAGACCGCCATGCCGGAAGTCCTGGTATAGGTGCTCTGACTGACAGTCCCGGCTGAGCTGAGCCTGCCAGCCAACCTTGTTAAGCGATGATGCCATCAAGACCCTCCACAGCAGCCTACCAGCCAGCAGAACACCTCCAAGTGACCTCCACTGATGTTGGTTGGAACAGAAGAATTGCCCAGCCAAGCCCTGCCTAGAATTGCAAGATGTAATAAAACAGCTGTTGTTTTAAGCCACTAAATTGTTGAGATGCTTTGCTACACATCAGTAATCAGCCCAGACTGGCTTTATTACTTCTACTTTGTAGATAAGAGTAACTAAACTGAAGCTCAGGCCAGTAGGTAGCAGAGGCAGGAAGCAATCTTGGTTTGTCTAACTCCAAAAACTCGATTCTTCCCATTACAGTGTAACACTTGGGTCCTTCCTTGACATTCAAGCACCATCCCTGGCGCTCTCTCAGTTTTCATCTCCAGCTCACAGTCTGGCTTAGTTCTCTAGACTTACGGTGCCTACACGCCACTTCTTTCTACGCTGTCAGACTTTCCAAATGAGACCATCTACTTAGTCCTTCTCTACCTGCTTAATCAGTGGCCCAACCATTCTGCCTGCCCACTGGTTCTCTTCTGCCCCCCTGGGCTGCTCTGTTATCTCCCAAGCTTGGTCCCTCCCGGATGTAAGTGCTGTGCTCTTCATTTAAACCACACACATTTAGTCGGTGTGTACTCAGTTCCAGATACTTAGGATGCAAACATAGCATTCCACATCAAACAGGATGGGACAAGGAAATCTTACATTTGATTTGTTAACAGAGACAACCATGTAGAAATATCTAGATGGACGCTGTGTCTTTTCAAAGGAAGTAAGACATTTATTCCAGTGTTGTGCCATGTTCAACTTCCTAAAAACTCATCACTTGTCATGAGTTCTGTTTTGTGTGTATGTGTGTTTTGGGGTCTTTTTTTTTTGACATGCAGAGGCATTTCTCACCTCTGTTCCCAGCCTGGTTCACCAGACTTAGTTGTGAAGATAAAAGTCAATCACCACTGAAGAATCTGAGAAGATGTAGAGCTGGCACGCAGGATGGACGTTCTCTGCTTTCTCCTTGGTTCCCATGGGTTGACTTGGTGTTTCCTCTTTTGTCCTTTCTGTCCTTTTGTCCATGCCTCTCACTGCCTGTGCTCACCCAGCTGGGATCTTGAGTTTTGGGGTCTTTAGGGCTGAGAGATAGCTTGTCCCTGGGTGGCCTCAAGACTCTGGCCAAAGAATACTCCAGTTCACATTTCCTTTGTGTCTCCCTTCATCAGTGAAACTCTGGAACTAAGAAAGTCTAATCAGACCTGAAGGACCATCTTCACCACACAAAAAAACTCCCGGATAATCTAACACAGAAAAACGTACAGTAGAAGCCACAAGGGATGCTTTAAGTAGAGGGAGCACATTTAATTTTATCATCCCTGTGGATCAAGGGTAGAGAAAGAGGATAAACAGACGCTGGCCCAGCTGTGTTATCTACTAGGTGTACAACTTTGAACACAATTCTTAACTTTTCTGATCCTAGTTTCCTTATCTATGAAATGCGAATAATAATTGTATCCACCTCAGACTGTTGTTGTGAGGATGCAGTGAGATCACATATATAAAGCACAAAGCATTGTGCCCGCCACTTAGTGACGGCTCAAGAAGTGGGAGCTGTTTATCATCATCATCGTCATCATCATCATCGTCGTCATCATCATCGTCGTCGTCATCGTCACCATCATTTTCAAGTTCATATAGTATGTCTTCTCAATGCCTTGAAGTTCTTGCATCCTCAACCTGTGAACAAAAGGGTTAACTCCCTGGAGGTCACCTGCTAGTTCCTGGAAGAATACAGTTCTGAGAGCTGGATCAAACGATTCCAGGATTTTCCTTTCCAAGCCAGTGTTTAGGGGCTCTGACTGCCCCACCTGCCCCAGAAGGAGTGGGAACCTGTTCAAGGAGGAGCCAGGTGGAACTGGATTTTCTTCCCCTGTTGCTTTAGCGGATTTGGCTTACAGCCCTTTGTTCTCCCAAACAAAGCAAGAAGAAAACTTCCGCGGCTTGTAAATACTGCAGCCACAAACCCAGGCTGCGGCAGTGTGTAAGTGACCTTCACTCGGGCAGAACACAGAGCATCCCGCCCGCCCCGCCCCGCATGAACAAATGAATGAAACGGATGACTGAGTGGATGAGCAAAATGAACGTGAGGACTCGTTTTAGTCCAGGCAATCGTTTCATCCTCCAAAGAGGACATCAAGGACCCCTTTCCCTCTCACCTTTCTCTTACTTTTTCACCAGCTTTTCCTCATTTCCTACCAGGGCTGGATAGGTACTTTTCAAGAGTTCTGTCATCAGTGGTTACGTCTTCCAGGCCTGAAAGACAGATCTATTCAAAGCAAAAATTGGGTAGACACCTGTAGAATTATGCCAGAGAAATGGTGTCAGGAGACCTCAGTGACTAAACACGGACGGCCGTATACAGGACTACTTCATGCATTACTCATCAGTCCTCTCCATCAGTCTCCTTGTAAACTTGCAGAAACGTCAAGGAATGCAGCTTGAGAAGGAGACAGACTCCTTCCTTAGACTGAAGCCTCAGATGGATAATTGAAGGCAGATGATAGAGGGTTCTTAATATATCAATTAAACTTTAGACAGTCTTTCCTCCTCTCTTGAGGATTCGTGTCTGGGGCCTGAGAGATTAAAATGTTGGGAAAGATCTGTCACAAAATGCATCAAGCTGGCTTGTTCCGCAGTCAGATATTTATTTATTTGCCAGAAACAGGAAAAAAAAAAATTCAGTAGGCAAGCAGTCAAAGATAGTGGACATTGCTTTAGTTTGAGAAAGCTCTGGCTTAAGCAGCTTCCTGGATGTAGATAACATAATAGACTTTGGGGAACATATTTACTTGAGCCTCCCCACACCAGTTGCTCTAAATGTGAATTACACAATTCTGGACTGATATGTGAAGGTCTTTAGTGATCCCTGTCTGTTTCTTTGCAACATCTGAACTGTCTTATTTATGCTTAGAGTCAGATGGCTCATTGAATGCGGAAATATCCTCTCCTGCCTTTGAATAAAAATGAAAACAGCCAAATTAAGAAGCCTGGTTAGCATTTGGCCTGGAAAACTGTTAGCTGGACATCTCGAACTGCAGATCCTTCACATATAAAATAACTGTAATGATAGAACTGTGTGTTTTGGGTTTTCAAAGTGTTTTCATATCCATTTCCCATTTGGTCTTTAAGGTAAGGAGGATAGGAATTATAACTTCCTTTTTAATTATGATACCTATTAGTGGCATTTATGGAAAAGGCAACTGAAGTCCAAAAAGCGAATAGGACTTCTCCATGGGAATTGGCAAAGGAACGGGGAGAAGAAATGGGTGACTCCGTGCCTCGTACTCTTAACCTGTACAATTTTTTCCTGAATGTAAATGCATAAGTATCATTCCACTGGTGGCAAAAGAAGGGTGTACTGAAAAGAGCTTTCACTTCTTATAAGGTGGTTGTGACCATAAACATTGGGAGCAAGCTTTGGCCCTCATTCCCAGAAATTCAGACTAGACTCAGTAAGGCTGGGATGGTGCCCAGGAATCCGCATGGTTCCTAAGCTCCCCCAGGTGATTCCCAGGCAGGTGCCTTGAACCATATTTGGAGGCGGTTGGATAGTAGGCTTCTTCTTCTTTTTGGATTGATTCAGGCCAAATCTAGAAGATTTCATCTCCTCTTATTCTACCTCCAGAGCAACAAGGCCACCTCTGAAGACCAATGCTTGCTAATCCCTGAGGCTTTTCCAGCAATTTGTAAGAGGTGACTGTCCCCAGCTCCAGGCAAATCCAAACAGTAGCCATATTGCGTTGCACGTCTTCCAGGGAGGGAGTGAATGAGGGGCAAACGGCCGGCAGGGAACACTGACAAACACACCCTGAAGAATTCCACCTTGAACAACTGAAATGTCAGATCGGGGACTAAAGTATTGAGACTTTTCACGAGCAAATGCCCGTCTGAATTCTCCTTTCCTGGTTACACTGGAAGTTCTACTGCCAGATGGCTATTTTCAGCAAGCAATCGTGAACTCTAGAAAGTTTAAGCTGCTGTATGATATAAGTTACTAATTTACTAGATCAATTACCAAAGGGTTATGGTGGTCAGGCAAGAAAAATATGACAGCTAAATTCCACTCTGACTCAAGCCAGACATTTTTACAGATAGCATTTCTAAGAGCCTTAGAAATTCTACAGCTCAACTTTCACTGATTCGTAAGTCCCTTCTCAATTACCCAGGGAGGATGGTTACTGACCATCAGTGTGCTGTTCCAACTCGGTTTAATAGTTACTTTAAATCATGGTTATAGGTTCTCTGTTGTGGTTTCCATGTACTTAACGTGGCAGCTACGTGCACGCATATAGGCAGCAATTCACAACCATGGCTAATATCAGAATCACCTACAGAGCTTTTAGAAAAATCCAGATGCTAGAGACCCACCCCAGACCTAATGACTCAGAGTCTCCTGGAATGACGCCTGGGTGTGTTTGTTTATTTGTTCCTACTTTAAAAAAAAAAAACAAAGCTTCCGGGGAAGGCTCACCCCACCCTCACCTCCACCCTTAAGAACCTTGATACATTTTTGTGCTTTTCATAGTAATAAAAACTACCTTTTCTGTGCTGGGGGGTTTTGCCTATAACACATCTAATCACCCCAACAATACTGTGGGCTAGGAATTATTATCTTGCTCTTATTACAAACGAGGCGACCAAGGCCAAGAGAAGTTTAAGCAAATTGTCCTAAGACACGGAGGTCTGTTTGTCTCCAAATCCATGTTCTTCCTACATGAAAACCCGTCATGACTTACGAGGCTCAGGGAGCAGCAAGAGGAACTCCTTTGCCCAGTAGAGTAGCTCATACACTTGTTTTTGTTTGTTTGTTTTGTTTTGTTTTTTGAAAAATGTCCCACTTCCCTTCCTCCTCCTTCTTCTCATCCTTTAGCTCTAGGCTTAGAAAGCATTTCCTTAGGGGCACCTACTCTGAGTCCCTCTGGCCAGTGTCCCCTTTTTTGTGCTCCCAGTGAGCTCTGCACTGGACTTGACACTACTGTGTGTCTATTTCTTTGTCTGTATTCCTCACAAGTCTGCATCCTCCCAGGGAGCAGATATCCACATTCATCACTATATCCCTAGGTAAGTCACTAGCTAAATACCTAGTTCATACTAAATGCTCAATAAATATTTGTTGAATGAATAAATGAGTGAACAGATGGATGGACAAAGGGATAGATGGATGGATGGGCCAATGAATGGATCGATGAATGAATGGATGGATGGATGATGGATTGTAGAATGAGTGAATTCACAGTGGCAGCAAGGGAGCAAAAATGAGGACTGATTTATGGCCACGACTCAGAAAATCTTGGAATTCTTTGAATAGGAGAACCACTTTTTAAAAGTCTCTGGAATCCTGTTAGTAAAATGCGTGAAGACTCAGAGCAAATGTAATTTTTGGCATAGATATAAATAAGATGTCCCATGCCCCCAAGGGAACATTTAGGTTACAAATGAATGAATGAATAATTTAACTCAGATACTGTTCTTATTCAATAGTAACGACAATGCCACCTTGGTTTGAGACAATCTTTTTCTCCCCCAAAGAGGTTAAATCACTCAGTAAAGGGCAGAGTTTGTCACTACTTTCCCATTTCAAAGAACTTTCTCAACTACCTGGTTATTCTGAGTGTCTGAAAAGAAAGGAGGAAGGGAGAATAAAGACCATCTGTGTGGCCAAATAGGAAGCTCCCTCCCCTTATTGCTCCATAATGGATCACATAAAGAGAAAAGGTTTTGAAATAATGGCAGGTCTTCAGGAGAAACAAAGGGCATCTTAGAAAGCAAAGCAAAAAAACAATCACAGCATAATACTGCAAGGAAGGCAGCATCCACGCAGAGCAAGGGAACATAAAGAGCTCTGGATATTGGGGAAGGAAGCTCCTTGCTCGAGGACTTGGGTAATCTGCACAAAACGAAAAGCCTCATGACCTTACGGGCTGGTCTTCAGGAGCCATGAGGTCGAGGAAGACACACAATTCAAAAACACTGCGCATGCGTGCACACAAGCACATGTGCGCACACACCTAGCACGATGCCATCTTCACGTCTCTCCCCCTTTCTTCTTAATACTGTACAGCAAGGAGTCCGATAGAAGATTAAACCCACTTTGAACGTTATAGTGAATGCCAGGCCCCCTCAGGCCAGAGCACTTTTTTCCTCATTATCACCTCATTAAGATGCCCCTAAGGCCCTCACTTTTTATATGACGATATCATGCCCACAACAGGCCCCGTTCGCCTGCGATGAAGCATGACTGATATTTAAGACCAACAACTCGAGACCATTTGATTGCTTTTGTGTTTATTCAGAACGGCACTTTTACGTGAGGCCATAAAGTGGCGAATTTCCTATCGAGCTGAGGGTGTGTGAGTGGGGGCAGGTGGCGTGTGGGAACCCGGGGTAGCGGAGGGGAGCCCCGAGACGTCTCTCCGAGTGTGGCCACCGCAGCCAAACTAGAGAGCCTGCAGAGCTTCCCCGTAAATTGCTGGGTTCAGGTTGCCAAGTCCCAGAGCCACCTCCGAGAAACGGAGAGGAGGAGGAAGCGATGCCAACGAGGAAAAGAAGATCGATAAATCACGTTTTCCCTGACAAATATGAGTCATAGACCTTTTAACCAGGTAGTTCTGAGAAAAGGAAGCCACGGCGACTTTCATTTAACCTCTGAGCCTCCGAACACTTAGGAATTGGGACTCTACTTGGCGGTGGGGGGGAATGATTGCCACCCACATAGGGATAGTCTGTACACGGATTCCCCAGCTTGGGCCATAACCTCAAATTCATCTGCCATCTTGGCCTTTGAAGAGGAGGAAGAACAGTCGTGGCGAGTGTACAACCCATTTTGGGATGTGGGTCATTAGTGAGTCTTCTGTCTCAGCACTGCTGTGTAAATGCTGCTTCAGTCTCATGTTCAGCCAGATTGTAGTTCTTACCTTTTTTTTTTAAACAACTTTTTTGAGATACAGCTTTCCTGCCATACAATTCAGCCATTTCAAGTGTATAATTCAATGGTTTTTGTTATGTTACATTACTAATTTTCAAAGTTGTTTCTATATAGAGTTCCTTATTAGAAATTTCAGTACTGCCACTGAAGAAGGAAGGAAAATTAAAAATAGGAGAAAATAGTAGAAATACAGGAGGGAAAGAGGAAACGAGTCAGGGGCAGAAGGAAATGAAATGAAATGAAATGAAATGCTTTCAAGGAAGAGGAGCCAGCTGCTCCTGGATTTCTCAACCTTTTCACCAGGATGCAAAAATCAACATGGCGGCATGCCCCCCAAAGGTAGGGGCGGAATGTAACAGGGCAGCTGAGGAGGGCTGCAGAGGAAGGGGCCAGAATGGGCTTTGTGGATTGGAGCCAAGAGAGGAAAAGGCCTCTGGGAGGCGACAGGAAATCCCCAGTTAGTTCCCTGTCCCTCCACAGAGCCTTCCCCTACAGGGGAATCAAGCACACCAGACATCGAATAGCAGCTCAGTGACCTGAACCAGGTGCCAATTTTCAACTCCGTCCTTTCCTTGCTTCTCAAATTGCAGCATTTAATGAGGTAAAACATCAGATTACAGAGAACTTTTTTTTTAAATGAGAATTCAGGGAAGTTTCTGGGTTAGTTGAGAAGTATGAAAGTATTTAACCTCCGCTCAGTGGACTACCCTTTATTAACATTTTCCTTTCTACTGTTGCTCAGAAAACTGCACCTTCTCAAACAAGTTCACTGTTTGGTGTTTGAGTCTGGTTAGAGCCAGACGATGCATATCACCATTACAGCGTACAAATCAGCCTGGAGCTTGATTTAAAGACCAGAGGGACTCTTCAGGGTAAATGCTGTGGGAAAGGAGATGAGCAAAATGTTGCTCTACGACTGAAAATGTGGCTTCTCAGATAGCAGGGGATGCTGACCACATGCACCCCTCTTCTTTACAATGATCAGTGTGGAGTCACTCTTTCATGGAGACCCTCTTTTCAGTAATGATGGCCCAGAATGTCTTCCGTAAATCCCACTGAAGCGTGGCTTTATGACTTTTTACACAGTCAGCTCTCCATTTTGATCTCTTCCCAAGGGGACACATGACAGTGATGAAATGGGTGGAATAAGAAACAGAAAGGAGCCGAAGGAGAACCCTACCTTCTCCTCCATGTACTCTTCTTTGTAAGCTATCAAAGGAGAGAAAGCAGAAAAGTTTATTCCCTAAATCATAGACCTTTAGAACGGAAGTCACCTGAGAGTCATCTGTAGTGGACACCTGCTATATGTGCCTTCCCAGGATCCTTGCTCCCTTCTTTTGCTTACAGTGCCCTGATTTTTTTTGGGAAATCAACACTCTTGCACCCTCAGACCTTTGGATGGGGCTGACCTACCCCTTGACTCCAAGGGCTGGACATATCACCCAGTCTTGGTCAGTGGGCATATTCTGACTCTCCAAGTCTGATGATTTGTTTAGGATGTACACGTGACTCACACTAGTTCAATGAGAATTTTTTTAACTATTGGGATAAAGAAGTTATATCTCTGATGGAATTATTAGCTGTAAGGGTAATGTCGGGCTAGAGCTCCTAGAGTTATCACACAGAATGAGCATGCCTGAGTATGGAAGTGTAAGGAAAAGACAAAATCAAAGGAGCTTTGTTTGGGCCCCTGGATCCAGCTGTACCTGATGCTAACTTAATCTTTGAACTTTTCAGTTATGCGAGCTAATAAATCCAGATTTTGGCTTAAGCCTGTTTAAGTTAGTTGTCTTCATTTGTAACCAAAAGAGCCATGTCTAATGTATCACCCAGTTCTTTTACTCTACAAACTCAAAATCAAGGAGTGGTTTGCCCAAGCCCTCACAGTCAGGGGCAGAACTGGACTAACAACAAAGCCCCCGCCAATGTCCACTCCAAGCTCTTTCTAAAAGCCTTTCACAGTTATTCTTCCTGTTTGAGGCAGCATAGCACAGTTATTCTAAATTTGTTGAACTCACAATAACGTGAGCTAACAATGTTTTATGAGACTTTGATGGCAAGGAACTCTCATGATTGGCAGGAACTGGCGCCAGCATATCTGACTGTTTAATTGTAGCAGTTACGATTCCTGTACTGTTCCACAGTTTACAGGGGATTCAACCAGGCATGGCTCAAACACACCATCCCTCAACCTTTCTTTTTTTTAGTGGGTGGAGACAGACTGTTAGGTGAACACCCTGATAAATGAGTCTGAGGATATGGCTGTGCTGGCTGTTAAAATATTAAAATGTGTCTGTCCTGGATGGCAAAGAGCCACTGCTTTGAGCTCCCCTGCTACCCCTGCCCTTCACCCAGGACCCTGCTTCTCTAGACCTTCTGAATATCTAGTCATTACAGGGTTAATGCCTAGCTTATGGGAAAAGCATCTTCAGAACCCTGCTCCAGCACTGATTGGTTATCTCTGAGCCCAAAAGTTTGTTTCATATTTTGAATTTTAGCTCTGCAGACACAAGCACACATAGAAAAGTCATAACCTGCTTTTCCTCACTAGGGGTGAGGACTCCTACAATGTGGGCTTTTTTTTTTTTTTTTTGAGGAAGTAATTAAGTCTATTTATTTATTTACTTGTAATGGAGGTACTAGGGGTTGAACCCAGGACCTCGCGCATGCTAAGCATACATTCTACCACTGAGCTATACCTTCTCCACTGCAATGGTTTGTAATTTTTTTTTTTAGTAATATATCTTTTGAAAAATTTTTTCAAACTTATTTATTTATTTGAAACATTTTTTACTGAGTTATAGTCATTTTACAATGTTGTGTCACATTTCACTATAGAGCAGTATTTTTCAGTTATACATGAACATACATATATTCATTGTCACTGTAAATTTTCTTTTTTTCTTGTACTTTCTCGTCTGATCTCACAAAGATATTGGCCCATGGTTTTACAAAGAGTTGAGTCCTGGACCAGGAAATAGTACACCGGGGTTCTGATCCCAGCTCTCACCCCAGACCTCTGTGCCTCAGGCGTAAGGAATCTGAGGGCAATGCCTTGACCTAGGGTATGAGTTCCTTCAATTCTCACCTCTCTGAGGCAGACACTGCTATGGTCACTACTTACAGAGGAGGAAACTGAGGCGGAGAGGTTCTGGTACTTCAGGCTGACCTTGGAGACCTCAGGCGTAATCAGGACACATTGCCTCATCCAGTACAGTGTGAGTGTAGCTCGGGCTTTGAAATCAGACTTGCACCCCGCCAACCCCAACACCAACCTGGGGTTCAAATCCTGACTCTGCTGTTTATAAGCTCTGTACTCAGCTTCCCCTCTGTGAAATAAAAATATTAATAGTAACTGTTGGCTACAGTTATTGCGGGATAAGACCTAGGACTGCCAGATTTAGCACACACAGCAAAGAGAAAAACTCAGTATACCAGTTAAATCTAAATATCAGATAAATAATTTGTGGGGTTTTTTTTAAACCAAAACTAAGCCCTATGCAATATTTGGGACATACTTATACCGAAAAACTACTCATTATTTATTTGAAATTCAAATGTAATTGGTGTCCCGGGTTTTCTCTGGCAGCCCTCCCTAGGAAGTGCTTAGCAGAGGCTCGGGCCTGGAAGGGCTACCAAGGCATGACAGGTTCCTGTTGGGAACCGAGTTCTGGATGAAGGCTTGGTGGGGCTGAGCAGGGGGAAATGCAGGAGATGGGTTACATGCTCTAAGACAGCAGGACTGGCCGCGGATGTCCAAGGCTGTTTCTGAAGGCCGAGGAGAAGTGGAGAGCAGACAGGCTGGGGGAGAAATGAGACTTTGATGCAGGGCCCTTTGGCCTTTGTCTCAGTTCTGATCCCTGCTGGGTTGTGACCCTGGTATCCTGTCTGTGCCCAGAGCCTCCTGGGTTGCCCCAAGGGACTGGGCCAGCCCCCCCCCCCCGCCCCCGGGTCTGCACCAGCTCCCTTAACCCTTTGGAGGCCAGTGCTGCCACCATGTCAATAGCCTCCGGCGGCCACCTGGCCCCAGGGGACAGCGTGTCCCCAGGCCTCGGAGCACACTGGGTGCTCTTTGACTAGATGTTCCAGGAATATACTGCCACAGTCACACAGTGCAGGAGAGAAAGAGAAAAAACAAAATTTTAAAACCACTGTGGGCTCTCCATGAAGATGAACAAGAAGGAAAAAGATCCAAAGAGGAGGCTGACACCAAGTCACACTGGGCTTCAGGGGCCAAGCTAACCAAAAGGACAAAGCGGGCCGCAGAGCCTCCCTGTGCCTCAGTTTCCTTGGCTGTAAGAAGAACCTGCTTCCACCTCCGGTCTCACTGGGTGGTTGTAGGAATCAGCCAGCAACTCCAGGCTGGCTGCCTTCTGAGCGCTCCCTGGAGAGGCTGCCTCCAAAGAGCAAAGCGCAGCCACATCCCTGCAGGTCCGCCCTCAGTGGTAGCTCTTCTGATGTCCTGAGCACTCCCAGAGCACCGAGAAGCTCAGGAGAAGCAGATTCCGTTGACAGTATTCCATGCCCTGGAGGGCTTTACAATTTGGTGGGGAAGACAGACTATTAAATCATTAGAGAAAAAGACATAAGTACTTTCCTATAATTAAGCTGCGGGGCGTGTGGTTCCAAATGTAAACGCCACAGGCCTGGGACTTTCGTGGAGGGAGAAAGGGTTACGGGGGCGGGGGCGGGGAGGGCAGGACTCGGTACCAGAGCTCGGGGGAGGGGAGCGGGGGAATCAGTTGACTTGGCAGCCTTAAAGATGATGCTTATCCGTGATCCAAGGAGAAATCCACAGTGATGAAGCGAATCACTCTAGCCTGGTTCTCCACATCCGCCTTCCTTTGAAGACTCCAAGCAAAATCACATGCTCGACGTAGTCATTCTTTCTCATCCATCAAGGACATTCCATTTAATCATTCAAATAGCAGAAGAATCCCACAGCCTCCCCACAACGAATCAGAGAAGACAGGACTTTCTCTGCCGCCACCCATGAACACAGCTTTTGTGGGTGGACTCACTGCAGGTTCCCCCCAACCCTCTGCCTTCCTCATCTGTTTAGCTGTACTCTGCGGGGTGCAGAGATACAGCAGCCACGGGTGTGCTGTCAAACTGCTCCTAGTCCAACCAAGGGAGATAAAACTGGATGACAGTTCAACTTAGTTTCCAGTTGTCCATCAGGCAAGTCGTGTGTGTGGATCATAAGTTACTTCTTCGAGGCACTCAAGATGACAGTCTCATACTCTGCGGATGTTTCTGTGATGATCAGAAACAGTCCTGTACAGATGGCGGTAGGGTTTCTTTTATGCATATCATTTCTGGTGAGTCACTTAACAACCCAGTGAGAAAGGGAGGGACGTGGTACTGTGATTCCCATTTAGCAGATGGGAAACTGAGGCCAGAGGAAGAGAGTGACCTTCTGGAACTTGAAATTTATCTCCAGACTATAAATCATCATCAAGCCTGCTGTGTAGTGCCTTGAAGGCAAGGCCTGTGACTAGTCAAATCCATCCCTCTCATGTTACCTACATTTTACACCATGGTATGCTGATAAATGTTTAACCACGGGCTCTCTGGGAAAAGGAAAATCCCTGATTTGCAATGTCTGCCAATTTCTGAAGTGTAAATACTCTCACCACTGCCAATTTCAAGCTACCAATGTGATATCAACCACTTGCAAAATTCCTGAAAATCTAATAATCAGCTCTTACAAGCCCGTACAAGCTGACCTCAGCATCCCACTGCTTCTAGAATATCTTAGATATAATGGAATTAAAAGATATTTGATGAACTCATGGCCTGTATTGCTCCTCCCTCCGTTTAAATTCAAATACCCTGGGGTTGGATGAAGCCTGCCCCCAGTATACACTGAAGGGCAGATGGGATCTGCAAGTCCTACGATCTCCCAGATCTGTGGTTCCTCAGGGGTCAAGTGATGCTACTGGTTGGAGGCCTGTGATTCCAGCAGGAAAGAAGGAAAAGCAGATTTAGAGGAGTTTTTTGTTTGTTTGTTTAATTTATTATTTTAAAAAAATTTAAGCTCTTTTGGGGGGTGGATAATTAGGTTTATTTATTTAAGAAAAAAAAAGTTTTTAATGGAGGTACTGGGGAATGAACCCAGGACCTCATGTATGCTAAGCATGTGCTCTACCGCTGAGTCATACCCACCGCACCCCAAACCCCCAGGAAAGCAGATTTAGAGATAGAGGAAGGAAAGAACGTGAATGAGAAGAAGAGAAAAGGATGGAGAGAGAAGACAGAAGCAAAAAAAGAAGGAAGAAAGAGAGGGGAGGGAGGAAGGGAGGGAAGGAGGGAAAAAAGGAGACTCATAAGCTGGGTGGAAGTAGAGAGGGCTCTCCTTGAGGACGCTGGTCAGGCACTTCTAGTGCCTCGGGCACAGCTCAATAAGCATGTGTCCAAGGATCCAGTCACCCCCTGCTCTGCTATCTCAGTGTCCCATCTTATCTTCCAAGGAAATTCTAAGATCTGTGAAAGCTTGAGACCCCATCATTCATTTCTGCATCTGCAATAGAATCGCCTCTGTGCTAACGGTTTGCAGATATTGTTTGTAATTCTCAGTCCAGTTCCGTGGGACAGGAGACTGAGGCTCAGCAAGATCAAGCAAATTATTCCCATTTTCAAAGCCATTAAGTGATGAGGCCAGGATTCAAACTCTCTCTCTGCTCCTCCACGCTGCCTCTGAAAGATCAGAAATCTTTCTGACAAATGAATAGCGAATTTGTCTTCTCACCCCGAGACCTCCATTCCTCTTCTTCTCTAGAGTAGCCATTTTTCATTTGTCACAGGGGCCCAGAGGACAACACCAGTACCACGGTACGTGCATGCAGCACACAGATGCTCCAAACTCTGGAGCGTGTGCACTGGACATTAACCTGCAGTGATTAGGAAATAAGAGGACTGCATAAAACACCCACCTCAGTTCTGTAGAGCCTGCAGCAGACCGACGCACTTAGGGATTTTGCCAGCATGCGGATTATTTCACATTATTGCTTATTAACAATCCTGCTAGGGAGCTGTTGCCACCTCATTTAACACTGAGGAAACTGAGGCTTGTGGAGCTCAAGTAATCTGCTGTAGGAGTTTTATCTTACCCCCCAAAACAGATCTCAAGACAAGGACTTGGGAGCAGTTAGTTTACTGGGGAGGTGACCCCAGGAAGCATCAGTGAGGGACTGGGGAAGTGAGAGATATTACAGGCATTGCTATGGACAACTGGGGCTTAATCCTTCTGGGGACCGTCTGAGCAATCATGGGCCCAGTATCATTCCATCCCCCAAAGGCACAAGGAAGCTGAGATGTTTATTTACCAGCCACGGTCCCTCTTTGGTGGATGCCTTCTCTGGAGAGGTTAAATCCAGAGCAGTCCAGTTACTCTGCTCCAGGGCTGGGCGAGCTCCCTGGGTACCAGGGAAAGCTCTCCGGTCACCAAGCAGAGAGAGACCCTGGGCACTTGAGGGAGGGGACTGTCGGCTGCTGAAGTGGACAGGGAGCAAGGGCAGTATGGGAAATGCTTGCCCAAGGTCATGCTGGAAGTTAAAGGAGGCACACTCGGATTCAAACTCAGACCTATTCCAAAATGCCCGAACTAATTTTCCTTCCGTGACACCAAACACTGAAGACCGATTAAGGAGACAGAATCCACAGACCTCAGAGGTGGAATGGCTGAGCCAGTGAGGAAGAGTGGGGCTCAAAGACAGGTCCCAGACTAATTTGCCTTGGTGGGTGGGGCTCATTGGCTGAGAAAGAGGATGACAGTTCCCAAGGGTTACCGAGAATGTATGTTTGCAGGTGTAATTTAGCTGTTCAGAGCACCTTCATTCTGGCCACATTCGTTTCCTTTAAAAAAATTCCACCTCTTTATTTTACAGCCCAAATCTCTGAGTTAGAACAACAAGACCAACACAAGAAGCAAGTCCACAAAAGCCCCATGGGAGGGGAAGGTGCCAAGAATACAGGCCTTCCCAGGGCCACCTAAGCCTCTTTTGAAGCACGCAGAATAACAGAATATCCAAAACAAAACAAAACGAAACACACACACACACCAAAAAAAAAAACCCAACAGAAGTCAGGGTTCTGTTTCTCAGGGCTCCTTCGCCAACGCCAACGCCAACGCCAACGCCAACGCCAGCGCCTTCGCCATTTCAAATGGTGCTGTTTGTTTAAAAGATGAGCAGGTGTCACCCTCCTGTCACTCCCACCAGGAACAAAACCCAGACCTGCCCTAGGCTGCTGGGGACAGCCCTTAGCAGCAAGAGGACTGGGGGAAAGGAAGGCTCGGCCAACCTTCCAAAAAACTGAAAAGGTTTTGCTTTGTTTCAGTTTTTTAAAAAGTAATTTCTTGTTGGCAAAGACATTGGATAAAATCTGACTCTGTATCCAAATAAAAAAGGGGAAAACTGAAATCGGAGGAAGGCAGAGGGCAGATGTGGAGGGGTACCACGACCTCCTGGCCCCGTCCTGGATGGCCCGTCTGTCGTCTGCCCTCACCTATCCTCACAGTAGGCACCTTGAGGTCTGGGTCTGGGGTGGCCCATCTGAAAAGGACCTCAGGGTTCACCCCAGGGGTCCCTCCCCCTGTCTTGTTTAAATGAGCAGAAAACAGGGCCAATGAGTCTGGCATTTCCTGAATTCTCAGAAGAGAGGGAACCAGTCAAGTAAACCACTTTGGGCGGCCCCAGGTCATGATCCCTACCTCCAAGGTGGTCACTTTGGAGAGCTGGAGAGAGGACCTTGCTGTTGGCCCCAGACAGATCCAGCTTGCAATCCCAGCTCAGCTGCTTCCTAACTATGTCATCTTGGATGGGTCGCTCTACCTCTTTCAGTTTATTTCCCCGTCCGTGAACTAGAGATGACAGTACCGACCTCATAGGGATATTGGGAGAGTTGGAAAAAAAGAGGAAAATAGTACAGCGATTTTTCAAACCTTGTGATCTCAGGACCCCTTTACAATCTTAAAAATTACTGAGCGCCCCAATGACTTCACTTTGGAAAATTCTAGAAAGCACGTTCCATCGGCAGCCAGAGTGATGACATCGTCACACATCATGTAGCTTCTGGAAAGTTCTCTTGTATACGTATGAAAGAATGAGAGTGAAAAAAACAAGGAATGCCTTAGTAGTTTTACGAACACATTATGACGTTGTTTTGACCTCGCAGACAGCCTGAAAGGGCCCAGGGACTCTGAGAACTGCTGTGCCAGTGCACGTAAGGCCCTTCGCGTAGCACTGGGACACGGCGGGTGCTTCGCACATGGTGCCAGGGCCGCTGTGTAGGGCCCATGGACTTGGCACTTGTGGCTGGTATAACTGGGCGGGTGTGTAGGTCTTGCAAACTTGCAACTGGTGTGTAAGCACCACTCACGGGCTCCTGGCAGGAAGCTCTCCGTGGGCAGTCAGCTGTGCTGTGCAGTTCTTCCAGGCAGGGCCTGCAGGGAGAGGCCAGCAGGAGGCCAGACGGGCCTGGGGAGCAGGCTGGAGGTATCTGTGGGCAGGGCCGGATAGGCTGCTTTTCAAGTTCCTGTTGCTACTCCGAGATTCGTGCCATTTAGGCCAGTGCAGATACGTCACGTAAAGCGAGCGGAAAGGAAGAAAGGCCGCCGACAGGCCTTTGAGGGCTTCCGCTGGAATCCTGCTGACTGGGCCCCTAGAACAGAGGGTTTGTCTTAGTGGCGCCAGCCTCAGTTTCCTCAAGTGTAAAGCAGAGACAGTGCTTCCCTGCAGCCGTCCCGGGAGAGTTGGGTGGGATGCCTGGGGAGATGGGCAAACTGTGCAGAGGGAAGGAGGTCTTACCCACCCAGCAGTGTTTACCTGGAGGGGCTCTCTCAGTCGGCCCGATTCAGCCTTCCTCTTCGGTTGACTTGGCGAGGATTTGCTGCATTCGCACCCTGGGTGCTGGGCTCCAGAAGGCGGGAGTGAAGTGTGTGGAGCTGGCCCTGATGGGCCCTGCTCCTTTTGTGGGGAAGGGGCTGCACTGTTCTTCCACAACTGGGCCACAGCTGGGCTCCAGCGACCGTCCAGAAGAGTGGGCTGACTCCTTTCTTTCCTCACTTCACTGTCCCCAGGCAGACACTGGCTCCAAAGAGAGTTCAGGATGGAGATCCTGAGAACACAGGCTGCCTTCCTCGCCTGCGCTGAACTCACCTGCTTCTGGGACTTCTTCCTGGGCTCCAGGGTGGCCATCTGTCGCGTGAATTGGGGCCTCCTCTAAAGGCTGTCCTGGTCCTCACTGGGGTGAGAGATGCTGTCGTTAGCACATGCTGCATGCTCAGCAGCGTCAGGAAAGGCCCCATCCCCAGTGTAATTACCTGCACGCAGAGCGAGTGGACGGCAGGGGCTATGAGCAGGAAGTAAGCCCCCCACTTCTGAAAATGAAGGGCCAGGCCCTAGCTGCCCTGGGGTGATAGTAATGAATTTCACCGCCACCTCCACCACAGGTCACACTTTTGTGAAGCACCAGGTGTGTCCTTTACGTATCCCAGGCGTTGGCCAAATTTTCTACAAAAGGCTAGAGATTTTAGGCTTTGAGGGGGGCCGTTTAGTCTCAGTTCCACTCTTGTAGCACAAAAGCAGCCACTGACAGTAAGTAATTAAATGGACATGGTTGTTTTCCAGTAAAATTGTACCTTAAAAAAAAAAAACAGGTGGCCACTAGATTCGGCCCACTAACCATAGTTTGCCCACCCCTGAGATAGCCTGTGTCCAATCCTGGCATTTACTCTGTTAAAGCAGTTTGTTGACTTCACTCTATAGCTAAGTAAACTGGCTCAGAGAGGTTAAGTAACTTGTGAAAGGTTACACAGCAGGTAATGACCACGCCAGAATGGAAATCCAGTTTTGACTCCAAACTGGATGCTTCCCACATCTTGACTTGAGACCAGTCTTAGAACACACTTGGCGTTTTGTGAAGTCCTGTGTAGGGACACCCTCAGCCCCCAAGATGAGAGGGGCCTGAATCCTGCCTTCTTGCCTAGGACTCCAGAGGGAGGGCTCCAGGCCTCTGCCTGCTGTCACGAGCCACCACTGTCTTCTCAGGAAGGGGATGGGCAGTGCTGCGGTGACAGCTCATGCATGGCCAGCATGCCTTGGCCAGAACCCGGTCTTGGCATCAGCACCCTGGCACCCAGTTAAACTTTTGACTTTTCATATTAGAGAACTTGAAAGTTCTGCTGGGCACTTTTTTTTTTTTGAGAGAGAAATTTTTTGTTGTTAATAATTTACCAGAAATGGATCTCTCTCTCCCTACCTTTCCCACAAACCACCCCCCTTCCCCAAATTATCTTCCCTTCCATTTCTCCCCTCTCACTACGATTTAACACTGTGTTAAGAGGATCCGGGGCTTCTCTTCCCAGACAAAGGAAGGGTGAAGTGTGGTCAGGAAGAGAACTGAGGGCCTGTGAAAGCCTTTCTCTGCAGAAGAGGCTTCCTATTGGTCCAGGCTAGCTACCCCTGCATCTGATGTATAATTCAGCAGTCCGTTTCCTCCCACCCAGCCCCATCTGTTGTCTACTTGCATTTATCGACTCTTTCACCCAAGAAATTGCCTGAGATATTGGTGGGGAAGGCTTGCGACACCATTGTCAGAGAGGTTAAACATTAAAGTTGGGCTCAAAGTTTGCTCCATCCCCCCAACCCCCTTCAATTCCATCCTTAAATTCCCTTTTGGCCACACCTCCTTGCCAAGCAATGAGGTGCTAATGACCTGATTTACATCTGTGTAAATCCGAGCTGCGGGCACTAATGAGGCCTGAAATGAATGAGGGCTAGCTGGCCTGGCCGACGTGTTGGGACATCCAGCTGTTGCTTGCCTAACACAAACCTTGGCAGAGACACACAACACAGAACCCTGGGCCCCAGCTCTTGTCACCAGGGCTGAGGCAGGGAAAGAGTTAAGCGAGAGGCGAGTGACCCCCATGCCACTGCCCTGCCGCTCTCCCAATGCAAGCATCTCCTCTCTTGAATTCCCAGGGCACTGGGCTTAGCCCAGGGCCATGCATAATTGATGACATCAGCGAGGCCCCTTCCTCCAAGCTGGCAAGACTAGTGAATATTCACCCAGTCACAGGCCAGGGCGGAGCACCCTAGTCTGGGTCACTGAACGTCCTCCTTAGCCCAGCGCTTTGGGGACAGGGCTCCCACCACAGGAGCTGAGGATGGAGGAGGTGCAGCCGTTCCCAGCCCAGAGGTGCCGCAACTGGCTTCAAGGCAGACTGATGGGGGCTCGAGTTTCCTCTCTGCAGCTTCCTTACTCCCGGGGTGACCTTGAGAAAGTCGCTCTGCCTTCCTGATCTCCCCCATCTGCAAGGTGGAGATGAGAGTAGGTCTACCTCTGTCCTAGAGTGTTCAAGGATGACATGAGCTGGTACAGGCTGAGTTCTCTACGAGATGCCTGGCATGCAGGCATGCAATTACTTTATTCACTTATTTCTAAGTTGTTGTCCCTGAAGGCAAATAAAGATGGAGAGATGGCAAGGAAAAAGACATGGACTTGGGAGAAAAGGGACTTGAGAATTTTGAACAACTCTTCAGACACATGTCATGCAGAGCTGCCATCATTAGCTGTCTGATTTGGGGCACACCTGAGATTTAACCCTGCTGAGCTCAGTTTTCTCGTCTGTGAAATGGGAGCATGGTTGGAGGTAGGGGCTCGTCCTCCTGCCTGGTAGGTTTGAGGTGAGGTAAAGAGTGTGAAAGAGCTTTGGAGCCCATAATCCCTTTACAAACACTAGGGAGGGTTAAGGACATCCAGGTTCCTGCGAATAATAATGGTGCTGCTTCTGGTAACAGCACAAGTGACAAGTTCTCCAAGGTTAAGGGTGGCACCTTCTGTGTCACCCTCAACTTCTTCTCCAGGGCAAGCACTTGTGAGGGGCTCAGGACACATGAATCTGAACCAGTTCTGTGGGATGTGCGAGCATCACCTGCAGGGCTAGTTAACAAGCCGCACAAAGCAGGTGCTGCGCCGTCCTCCCCTCCCAGGAGGACCCTTCCCCCCTGTGACCCACTGCCAGCCGGGTGCCTTATGGGTGCTCAATACATGTTGGCTAGTTGAATGAATGAATGAATGAATGAAGTATATTTGTTGTTACCAATCCATTCCCCACACAAGAATCCTCTGTTACTCATTTTCATAGAATAATGCTTCCTTCCTCTGTAGAAGAATTATTCATTCATTTTGGTCATTGTGATGGTTTTTAAAATGGCCACCAATACTTTGATAGTCCTACCTTTGAGAGATGGGGCCCCGTCCCCTCCTCATGAGTCTGGGCAGGATAGTGACCACTTTGGCCAGAAGCCCAGGCCTTACGGGAAGCCATATGCAGTACTCTGGTCCACACAGTCCCAGCTTGTCCTAACCTTCAACTCATCACAGCGAGATGCCAGAGCTGTGAGTGACCACGGTCCAGATGCTTCCAGACCCTACCTGTTCTAGTCACTCCTAAACTGCCAGTCTCCCAGGTGAATATCCAAACACTGTGGAACAGAGACAAAGCATCTCCTCTGTGCCTGTCTGAATCCTTGGCCACAGACCATGAGCATAATAAAGTGATGTGGTTTTACAGTAGGACTATGGTTAGGGTGATTTGCAATAGTAACTGGGATGTTGGTAGTCTGTCCGTCTTCTCTAAGCTGTAAGCCCTCCAAGGACAGAGTTCACATCTGGTTTTTCTCACTCCTCTATCAGGGCTGGGACTAGGGTGAGGTCAACCAGGTCAGGTCCCTAAGGCACCAAATTTAAGGAGGAAATCTAAATTTTAAAAAATGTCAGGGTCCTGGGAGTGCAGGATGAGCACCTGAGAGTAAGTGCTTCTTTCAACTGAGAGCCTTAGGTGCCCTTCTGGGCTCACCTAGACCTGGCCTTCGTCCCTAGAGACCAGCAGTGTGCCTGGCCCACAGGAGGTACCCAACAAACACTGACTGGATAGATGGATGAGTGAATGAATGGATGGATGGAGGAAGGGATGAAATAGACCATGAAATGATATTACCTTTGGGTGGTGGTGGAAAGACAAGTACTAGATTTGGAATCAGGTGGACTCGGGTTTGAACCGCAGTTATGCTATGTTCCATTAGCTGTGGAACCTTGAAGAAGCCGCTTAGCTTCTTTGAGCCCATGGGTAGCAATACCTTCCAGGGGGTTATTGTGAAGACTAAATGAGATAACTGTATGCAGAGGACCTGGCCTACCTGTTTCCCTCTGCTTCCTCTTTCCCTCAGAGTAAGCACCAACTCTGTAATTTCACAAAAGCACCCCATGGGAACTCTGCTCGTACAGCATCTCAGAGCCGAGGGCGTGGGCATGGTCTAGAAAACCCTGATTTTACACCAGTGGGAGGTTTGTTTTCATTTGTTTGTTTGTTTGTTTTTTCCCTTAGCTGAGAGGCAGTATAGCATAATAGAATCACAGGACTTGGAGATGGCTAAGTCTGAGTTAAAATCCTAGCCCCAACTTTTATGCAACCTGCCTTAAATCACTTAATCCAAACAAGTTTCCTCAGGTAACAGCACACGTAGGAATCCTAAAATCTCAAAGGCTTAACAGAATAGACATTTATTTCATAATCATATCACAATCCAACACAGGATTATCGTTGGCCCTGTGTATCCCTGGGTTCCTCATCTGCAGATTCAACCGTGGATCAAAAATATTCCCCCCCAAATTCCAGAAGGTTCCCCAAAGCAAAACTCGAATTTGGCTTGTGCGTGTAACTACATACATAGCATTTACATTGTATTAGGTAGTACGGGTAATCTGGAGATGATTTAAGGAGGATATGCAAAGTTACATACAAATACTACACCATTTTATATAAGGGGCTTGAGCACCCGAGGGATTTTGGTATCTATAGGGGTCCTGGAACCAAACCAACGGACGACTGTATTCAGCAGGTGGCCTCCCACCTGGAGCATGATTTATAAACTCAAGCTCTTCTCATTTTGCTGCTTCACCATCCTCCAAGTTTCAAAGACATTGGCTGGATCTGCTCTATCTACTGTCAGAAGAGAAGAGGGAGCTTTGCAGAGGAGGGTTTTATGAGCCTGGTCTGGAAGTGCACATGCTACCTCCCCCCTACTTTCCACTGGGCAGAACCCAGTCATTTGGTTACACCTAATCGCCAAGGAATCTGGGAAATGTGGTCTAGCTGGGCACCCAGGAGGAAAGGGACAGAGCAGAGCAATCTCTACCACGTTCAGTGAGGCAATGGGAGATTTAAATAAGACAACATGTGCAGAGTGCTTGGAGCAGATCCTGCCCCTGGAAGAAGGGCTTGATGCGTGGTAGCTACTTGGGTCATCATTTATGGCTGTGTCAGGGCCATTCTTTACTGACTGTGGAGAATGCTAGAAAATGGCAGAAATACACCACCAGTCTGCGAGGGTAACTGCTTCCTGGAGCTGGGGTAAGGTCCCTGATCTCATCATCGATAAACGTCAAGGATATATACAATACTTCACAGGCTAGAGTCTGTGGGAGATGAAAATAAAAAATTATCTTCAAGAAGCTCATTCTCATTCAGTGTGGGTGATAGACTTGGGCCCAATACCTGAAATATAAGGAAAATGTGTTGTCTAGGAGGAAATACAACTTAATTTTAGCTAAAGGGATTGGATAAACCATTTGAAGAACATGATATTTGAGTTTCACAGCAAAGGTTTCTAAAAGCTGTGATGGCAGGAAAAGGCATTCCAAGGGAAGGGACCAGACAGAAGGAGAAAAGGCACAGAGGGGAGAAGGATCGGGGACAGTTTGGGGAGCAGCAAACAATTCAAGTGGTGGCAACATGGTGTGTGGAAATGAGGAGAAGTGAAGTGGTCATGGCAGATAGGAAGGGACATGGGGACCTGTGTGCCACAATCAATCAGTGCTGCTTGATTCTGTAGGTGATGGGGAGCCATTAATGGTTTTGGTTTCATGGCAGCATTGTTGTGATTATGACACTGGACGAACCTTCACAGCCATCATTTTATTTTTGTTACATCCTTGAAAACTGGGCAAGACAGGTAAGACATCACGTATTGTATTTACCTGTTACAAATGAAAGAACTGAGACCAAAAACTGTCTAGCGTTATCACAGCAATAGTAAATGATTTCATCTGTAAAACCAGTGAGTTGCACTAAAAGTTGTATTAGTAAGGTTTTTACTCAGCTCTGCCATGTAACAAATAGCTCTTATGTCTCTGTGGTTTACAGCAACAAATGCATGTATTTCTAGCTCATGGCTCTATGAGTTAGCCAAGGCAGCTCTGCTTTAAGCTATTGGTAGACTTAGACCTAGGTTTGCCCCATGTTTCCTTCATCATCCTTGGACCCCTGATTTCATAGGGCATGTTCTTTTCATAGCATATGGCAGGAACAAAAGATGACAAGCCAAATGCACAAGCACATTTATATCCTACTCATGGCATGTCTGCATTGGCCAAATCAATGCCTCAGCCCAAAGTTAAGGAGCAGAGAAGTAGGCGTCCCTGTGAAACCGTGGGAGGGGGGTTATAATTCTATAAGAAGGAGGGAGCGAGGGGAGGGAAGATCTGAGAATGATAATTTCACTGACCAACACTCCCATTGTTAATGCTCAGTGATTCTAAGTGGGAGAGCCCATCGACCACGCAGCTTAGGAGTTGGTAGAAATAACAAAGAATGAGCTGCTATACATAAGTGGCAGTGTGGTGAACTCCAATTACAGAAATATTTAAATTATAAGGACTCAGCAGCACACATATGGAGAGAGAGAGGGAGCAACTCAAATGGTGGAGCTGATTGCATTTCCCTGGGTGAGCTTGTGCTCCCTCGGTCAGAGGTCACCCAGAGTGTCAGTGTCTCAGTCCGGAGAGGGTGGGAGCCAGGACTTTGTGCAACATGGCCCTTACGTGCACACTCATCTGAAGACACAGCGGCCTATTCCTTCTGGAAGAAAGGAGGGGAGGTGGATTGCACTGCCTGGACAGATTCAATAGACTTACTGACATACGGCACTACCACGCTCTCTCAGGAGGACTTCACGGATTCTCAGGGTGACGAAGACGACTGTGGAAGCCTGGCTGAGTGATGGAATCTGGGCAGAAGTTGGCAGTTCATCACAAAAAAGTTAGCTCAAGTGAGGAATCTTTATACACTGAACACTTGAAAAAAAAATTAAACGTGATAAAGGTACTTTTTCTCCACCAATCTTTTGATGTAGGACCAAGGCTTTCCTTGGGGGTTGGCTCTGCTCTTTGCAGTCCCGGCTTCTCTGTCTTGCCTAAGCCCACTGCACATCGTCTTTGGTTTCCAGTTGCAGTTTTCTCCAAGTGAAGTGAGATTTTAAAGGCACTCGTGGAACAATCAGAATGCAAGACTCTTTGAGGATTTTTATGTTTTAATTTTCTCAGTCTTTGATTTTGTTTCACCTGCTTTTAATATTTTTTCTTATCATTTTTATAGAGGAATAATTTACATGTAATAAATTGTATCTAGTTACAGTATATAACTCAGTGAGTTTTAACAGTTGCATGCAGTTCTACACAGCTGTATGAAACAGTGCATTTCCATCACCCCCAAAAGATTCCCTGATTTTAAGAACTTTTTAAAAAACTTTTTAGCAACTTACTTTTTTCTTTCCAAAGCATTCATTAGTTCTCATAGAAACCACAATGCTTTCTTTACTTAGTCTCATTTCATTGGTCACCACGCCTTTCTTAAAAATGTCTTAAGTTAATTTTTTTATTTTGGGGGAGGTAGTTAGGTTTTTATTCTTTTATCCTTAATGGAGGTACTGGGGACTGAACCCAGGACCTCATGCACGCTAGGCATGCACTTTGCCACTGAGCTATACCCTTCCCCTGGTCACCATACTTTTTAATTGAGTTGAATAATTGCAATGTAGTAGCATAAACAGATTTGAGTACAAACCTGGTGGACTCACAGTAAGCATCCAACTCAGCCAAGGAAGCAGGAGAGCCTGGGCATACTAGAGAGGAGCCTACTAACCCTGAGCACTCAGAGGCCCACAGGCACACATACCCAGAGGTGTTTTATAGAAGGCAAGAATGGTAGCCAATGGATCAGTCAATCAGGGGAGGCTGGGTGAGGAGTCTGTATCTGGGGCTGCCATGTACTGTTGTTCGGTTTGTGCACTGCACAAGGTGTCAGCAAATGGGGTAAATGAGAGCTACAACCTGCTTGAGCTTCTCATTCCAAGCCTTGTACTCTGCTTCAGATTCTTCTGTCCAGAGGAGGCACCTTTTCCTAATTTGTCTACCTTTTTCTAATTTTACTACATTCTAAGTTTCTTACTTAGGCCAAAGCTAGCTGCAGTCCCACTCTACTCCTTCAGTGACTTTGACTTTAACACTGGTCTTAGAACCTGGTCAGAAAATAAGATGAGGCTTCACTATAGCATCATGGTCTTCCTCTCTGAATATAATAACCACAGTGTGGGTATCACTCAACATCCTCACAACGGCCCATTACAGATCCCAAGGAGTGTTTAGACTCCTGGAGCTTTCCCTTTAGAATTGTGACTTCCCTTAGCCCAGGCCAGGGCACTGATTGATTTGGGGGCTTTCTGGGACCCTGACTTCCTTCTGATGGGGGCTGCAAAATCTGCAGTAGATGGCTGCAGTCCCCCCAGTTAAATGGGATGGGTATTAGGAGATTCTGCCAGGTTCAGCACCAGATCAGTTTCCTCATCGCCGCTCCATTGTCTTGATAAACTTGCTGCACCCTCTTTCTCTGTATTTCATCCTTATGTCCGGCACCTGAACTCAAATGTCTTGCCTAGCTTTCTCATCTGTATTGTGAAGAAGAGAAAAAGAGGGGCCAAACATCCTGCCTTAATCTCTCCTGTTAGCTAGAATTACTTTAGTTAGAATCCAATTCACATTGCCTTAAGCAAGAAAAAGAGAATTCATGATTGGTTCAGGTAACTGGAAGCCCAAGTGTGAACTTCAGGTCCCGCTGGATCCAGGGGTTCAAGTGATGTCAGCAGGACTCAGTTCTCTTCCTGGCTTGGTTGTACTGTCCTCTGGATTGCTTCTTCTCAGGCAGACTCTTTCCACCTCATGGCAAAGTGACCACCAATGGTACGAGGCTTGCTTAAAACCCTAGTGGGAAATGGTGCTGTCTTTTTTAAAGGCTCTGAAAAATAAATCACAAGAAGGGCTCTGATTGGCCAGTTTGAGTCATGTGCCTGCATCTGGGACAAGGGTAGGGTCAGCCCCATCTGAACCTTGTGGTCTAAATGTGATTATTATAGTACGGGGCAGGGAGGGTTGTCCCTAAAAAGATGCTGTCTGAGAAAAAAAAATATGCCCACTGCCCTCACATACATGTGTGTACATGTATACACGTGCACACGCACGCACACGCACTCTATTTGACCAGGAGATTTTAAGCTGTTAAACCTACCCAAACATACATTAGTTGGAATTAGTCATTGTATTTCCCGCAACTAAGTGTCTCACCCTGCTACCGACTAGAGCCAGCAGGAAAGCTCAGCTCTGCCATTGGAAACGTCTAACTGCTACCATCTTTCAAAAATCAAAAGGCAAATTACCTTCCTTTTATTAATCATCTCTTTTCTTACAAGATTTCACCTTTTGTTTTCCTGCACTTTACAAGGAGAAAGTGTATTTTTATGCTGTGTGTGGATCCTGGCGGTTAACGGAACCCTTTGATTTTTAAGAGCGAGTGAGTCCGGCGTGTGCTGAGGAGGCTCCAATAGGCAGGGGACGGTACCTTTAGGTTCATGCCTTCCCCCAGTGCGGGATTGGAAGGGTTGGACTGAAACTTTAAACATTTTGAGCAATACCTAGAATATGTATAATTTATAAGCCACACACCGTTGGCTGTCAAATAGGCGATTGATCTGACTCGGATCTTGTTAATTATCTTCCACATACATTATGCCTTAACAGATCTTCAGTATACTGGGTATCAATATTAATAAGATTATAAAACACTATTGATAATTAGGAACAGAAGAGACCAGGCCTTTGATTCTAGCTGTTACAAATGCCCCTGCTTCTCTCTAGATTAGAAAGCGGCCACTTTCCATTTAATAATATCAGATCAGAACATCCATGTCCTAAAGTGGGTGATTAGGAGACAGCTAAGATTTTTGCACCAGGATGTAAGGGGCTATTTGGAAACGAGTATGGGAGGGAGTATCACTGAGGTGTGAGAAATTTGTGTCTCTTGTCTACAAGAAGCCTAATGGTGGGAGGAGTTTGAGGGGGAGCTGTGTCCACTTTGATCAGCCAAAGTTTTTCATTTTCTTTGTCCAGGCGAATCAGATTGGTTTGGTTTTGCAGGATATTCACCAGGATGGCATTTTATCTTGATTTCTTCAGTTGAATGAAAGGGACTCAGTTAGGAAAACAGAGAAAGGGGCTGGTGAGATTCAAGGTGGATTTCAAACCCATCCCATTTTGGATGGCACTTTATTTTCTATTTTCTCTCTTTGGAAGAGCCTCGTCTTTTATGTTTTTGTTGGCTTCACAAACTCATTAACATCAAACAGGCAGATCTGCCACTAACTAGAAGAACACAAGCAATTTTACATAAGAATAGAAAGCGCTGAAGCTGGGGCCCTGGGACCAGGCGCCTCCCTGGGAGCCTCTCACCTGGCAGAGGGGAGATGGGAGGGGAGGAAGCAGAAGGGACACCCTGAGGACTTCCTACTGGCCAGTCCTAGTGCTTGTGAGCAGGGACCCGTGGTTCCCAGGCTTGGGTGCTTAGGAATCACTGGGGGTGTTTATTAAACACTCAGAGTCCCTGAGCATCTGTGTGCTGAATAAACTCCCCCAATGATCCTGAAGCTAAATCAGACTTTGAATCCCTCTGGTTTTACCATTTATGATTCTTTCACTTGCAAATGATAGAAAACCCTACCCAAGCTGTTTTATTTGTGTGCGTGTGGAGGGGGGAGGTAATTTGTTTATTTATTTAAAATAATTTTTTAAATGGAGGTACTGGGGGTTGAACCCAGGACCTCGTGCATGCTAAGCATGCACTCTACCACTGAGCTCTACCCCCACCCACCCCGTACTCAAACTGTTTTTATTTTAAAAATGGCAGTTCACTGTTTCCTGTAATAGGAAATAATCCGGCTTCTGAGGGAGCTAGAGACCCAGCTCTGACCTATTTCCATTTCTCAGCTTCAGTTCTCTGGTTTCATCCCCTTCTCAGGCAGACTCCATCTCAGGACCCCAAGGTGGCTGCTGTGCTTCCTGACCTCACACCCTCTCACTCCACCGCTGGAAGGAGTGAGAGCATCTCTTCCATAAAGTTCCAGGGAGGAGATGAGCTTCTCTCTCTTAGAAGGCCCCAGGAACTGGCTGTCATATCTCCGGCTCTGAATTCTTTACCTCCCATACCTGAACCAGCCATTATGGCCGGAGGTGGGTTAGGCTTATGGGCTCAAAGCCCTGGAGCTGGAGGTGGATTCAGCTTACCTTAGCCACACAGCTGAGAGTGAAGGAGGGATGCATTTTCAAAGGCACTTTAAACACACTTTCCAAAAGGAGAGAAAATGGAACCTGGGAAGCAAAGCAGAGAGGTCTACCATCCACATCTCCCAAGTGACCCTGGCCTGCCCTGCGATCGCCCTTGTATTTTGTCTTCTGGAAGCCTCTGCTCGAATACTTGCAGTCTTAGCTCACCGCTTGCTCCCCCAGCCTCTTTAATCTTCAAACAATGCCCTAGAATAAGCCATTTGGAGTTTCATCTTAAAGATGCACAGGGCGTCATTAAAACTGGCTCCGTTCAGCACTTTGGGCGTTCAGCACTTCTACCTGTCATGGTTATGTCCTTGCACTTGTCATAGTTATGTCCACTGAGAACCCTATCTGGACACCCCCATTTATGGGAGGCACAGAGAGAAAGTGTATATTTTGCAGTTTGTGAATTTGTCCACTTGGACAAATCTCAAGGACCACACTGTGGACACTATAATCAGGGAACAGTCTTTCAGCAATCAAATGGATTTCCTTCAAACAATAATAAAAATCCTACTATATTCTGGCCTCAGAGACGTGTTTATTTATTACTAATTGAATCCCCGAAAAGGAACTTAAGGTGATTTACCAAACCACACCAAACACACCACCACCCAAAAATGGTCATCAGAATAAAACATGAAGACAGGGGAGTGAGAGAGAAATAGGATGCAATAATGAGAGGACGTCAGAGGCAAGGTTTGCATGTTGTAAGTACCGGCAATAATACTAAAGGTGGTTTTACATTTAAACTTCTTGGTAATCAAAGCAAAGAGTAACTATGCTCGTTATAAGACTCACCTTGTCAGGAGGAAGAATGATCAGTTAAGGAGTCAGGGAGCCCAAGACTAAATGCTGGTTCTTCTTCATCCCAGTTTGGTGGCTCTGGGCACCTTATGTAATAGCTCTCAGTCTGTTTTCTCACCTGAAAAATGAGGTTAGTGTTCTATGAGTCCCTCCTGGTATAAATGAATAATTAAATAATAAAAAAAAGAAGAAGAGGAAAGATCTTTTTTTTACGGTGGAATTCTAATTATCAGTGCAGAAGCGAATATGGAAATGGAGAATCAGTATCTGGCAAAAATCACAGGGGTAATTGTTCTCAAGCAAGGACCATCAAGAGATGCTAAAGTTAGTGGGCCAAAGTATGACTGAAAAACAAGATATTTATATAGTCTCAAAATATTTCCCTACAGGATATTTATTAATTACAAAGGGAAAAATAGTAGCTTTAGTGTAGAGAAAACTGGCAGACACCATCTTGCCAAGTGATCATAGTTAATATTCTCAGTCCTGAGATATATTGACATCATGAACCACCTGTTACGATGTGGTGTTCTTGCCCCTAATGCGTAGTCTGGTTCTAATCTTGAAACATCCAATCAATCCAAGTAGAGGGGTATTCTGTGAGTAACTACTCTTCAATACTCTTCAAAAAGCGTTACGGACATAAAAGACAAAGAATGAGGATCTGTTTCAGAGGAAAGGAAACCAGAGACACGACCACCAAATGCACATGAGATCCTGGATTTCATGTTGAAAGTGTCCAGTAGTGGTATAATTGGCGAATTTTGAATAAGGTCTATGGGTTAGTCAGGAGTATTGTATTAGCATTAATTTCCTGGTTTTGACTATTTGATCGTGGTTATGTATGATGTTGACATTGGGGGGAAATGGGTGAAGGAGATACAGGGATTCTTTACACTGCTTTTACAACTTTTCTGTAAGTCTGAATTTATTTTGCAATGAAAAGTTAAAGAAATTTAAGCGGGTTTAGGAATAGATGGTCCTGTGTAGTTTTGTGAGGCAGATAAGCACAGACAGAGCTCAACTCCATTCTCAGAGCAGGGAGAGCTCAGTCCACATTCGCTCTTATTAATGTTATCATCTGTTGGAACTCTGCAGGCACGAGGGTGAATTATTCATGGCTGCACCCTCAAGGAGCGAGTAAGGAAGACTGTCGGGCATGCAAACAATCAGGGCATAATTATGAGTGCTAACAGAGGTCAACACAAAACATTTTAGACCCTTCTCTTTGGCTCAGGTGGAAAAATTGGACACCATTAGGGCAAAAGAGTTTGCTCCGGGCCAGACAGCAAGAACTGCCCTCAGATTAGATGTTCCTTCACCCCTCACCAGTGAGCCCCTGAGCCTGGTTGAAACCAACACTTTGGGACAAGTGAATTATTTTATGCTGACAAGTCACCACGATGAGAATAACTGAGGCCATGGGCAAGGAGCATGTTCGTGGCAGAACGGGTTAGTTTGAGGACTCAAGATGTTCCCACCACCACCGGATCCCTGAGTGTGGTTGCCAAGGCTTGAGTGGGCAGACGGCTGAACACTTGGACTCGTTATGCAGGTAGGCACCTTGGAAGAAAGACATGAATGGATGAGAGTGATAATCATACACACCTGCTAAATCCAAACCTTTAACCAAGCCCATGGCTGGAGATTGGTGCTTGGGGAAGGAGCATCCAGGGAGGAGAGGGAGAGGAGAAGAGATCCAGGGAGAAGCAAGGCTGGTGTGAGTAAGTTTGAACAGGGCAAGAAGGCTGTAAACCCTTCCTTGATCTGCTGTACACCTGACCCTGAGGGCTAGAAAAGAAAGCTAGGGTTTCAAGAGCTGTTGGCAGGAAGCGGGAACTAGTTTGATGGGTTGGAATCCTCTTTTCATCGGAACAAGACCCCGGTTAAGGAAATATTGATTCACTAGTGCTTGTAAATGACTGAGTGTTTGGGCCATGGCCCATGTAATCTACAAGGCCAGCTTCATAGGAATCACAAAGCCCTAGAAATGTACACAGAATCTGGGGGCACTTTCTCTCCTATGAAGAGGGTCTATAGTTTTTAATCAAATTTTCCAAGAGATGTGTGACTCCCATCCTCAAAGAGTTAAGATGTAGTAAACTGACTACCGCAGAAGGAAAAAGGTCAAAACTTAATCCAACAGGTCAGCTTTGATAAAGGAAACTTCTTACACAGTTTACTCTAAATCCTGTTCTTTCTATAGTTAAACCTACATGCCAATATAGAACCCAAATAGTTAAAAAATTTGGAGGCTGAGGGGAAATATTTTGATGTATTGTGGGAACAACAGGACAGACTGTCTAAACTCCTAGAATATCTGATCTCTCTGTGGTGCCAGACAATAGGATTGCTTATGTCCCTCAAAGCACAGTCAAGGGTTCATGGCTGCAGGGGGTCCTCTGGCTTCTCAGATGTCCAGCAGAAGCCTGCATAGGCTTCTTCCTGCCACCCTGCTCCCACCGCTGAAACTAAACTGAAACTGACCAGTACGTCAGAATGATCTCCATGTTGCTTAATCTAATGGACACATTTTGCCCTTATCTTGATGTATTGATATCATCAGGCACTGCCATATTGGTTCTCTACTCTTCAAATTACTCTTTTTTGGGTTTTGGTTAGACTAATTTCTCTAAAAATAACACGAAGCTCAGCTCAAGCTGGTTTAAACAACAAAGGAGTTTTTTTGTTTTGTTTTGTTTTGTTTTGTGCCTCTTGTATCATTCAAAAGACCAGTGGTGAGTGGGCTTCAGGTACAGTTTGATCAGGGCTCTGGTTCTGTAATTCTCTTAGCTCTTCCCTCTATGTTGAGGCTTTGTTCTCAATCTGGTTTCCCTGGTGGTTGTAAGATGGCTGCCAACAAAAAAAGCTGTTTAGGTCATATCCAAGGGTAAGAAAGAATCTTATCTTTGTTCTAATTGGACCATCTTTAACCAAACCTATGGCCAGGGGAATGCCATGTGCTATTTGGCTTAAATCTGGGCTATCTCACCCAATTATTATGACAAGGAGCTGAAATTACCCCAGAAGCTGGAATGAAGGGGATCCCATCCAAAGCACAAGGCTGAGGGACAGAACAGATGTTGGCAAGATGGTCATAATGCCCAACACGCCATGACTCTCCTTGTTTTCCATTTCACTCTCTACTCCTTTTCGGTCCAACCTCTCCTCCTGTTCTACTCATCTCCTAACTGCCTAACCTATGTTGAACCTCCCATTAAAAGTTCTTCAGTTCCCCATGCTTCCTCTATCAAATTACTCATCATGTTTTATTAGAATTCATAGACTGATAACTCTCTTCCTCATCTGTCTAAAGTCCGTGAGTGTACATGTGTACTGCACACCCTGTCATGTGTCAGAAGGTCTGTAGCATCAACTAGGCTCTAAACATCTGTGCTAGATAATGACTCAAGTACCTACTATTCTAAGCGATTTCCTTCCTGAAGTTGGTAATATAACCCCCATTTCATACATGAGGAAACCGAGGCTCGAAGGAGCCAGAGTGCTGTGAAGGACCAGAGCCGGAATTTGAACTATAGGTCTTGGTCCAGAGCTCGTGTTCTTTCTGCCACTGCCCTGGCCATAAACGGGAGCAAAAGATCTGTAAAGACTGAGGGTGTGGTGTCCTCATTCCTGGTGGAGATTGGCTGCAGGTATGGGAACTGAGGGCTTTCTCTATTACATGGATGTCACCTCCATTCCTTCTGGCCAGCTCTCTCCCAACTCTCACACTTTTCCTGCCCCTTTTTTCACAGTATGGCCTGGCCCCAAAGTACCCCCTAGGGGAAGGCTAAAGGGTTCAGATGGGAGGAGATGTTGGCGTTTTAAGAATTATAATCATAATATTAAGTCAGCCCTTTTTATAAGAGGCATAGCTCATTTAATCATCACGACAACCCAAGAGATAGGAATTATTACTTTTTCCATTTTACACTGGAAGAAACTGAGGATTAGAAAGACTAAATACCTTATCTAAGAACACAGAGCTTATAAGCAGCAAGATGTGGGTTTGAAGACTGGTCACCTGAACTCAGAGGCCACAGTCTTAATTAAGAAGCCATAATTCAGAGAAGAAGGTGTAGAGGGTGGGGAAAGAAAGTGTAGGCTACCTCCCTGCCCTTTGTATCACCAGGTGAGAGATGAAAAAACTACTCGCATTTGTTTGGTTTTCATCAAATAAAAAACGTTCCCCTTTGAATTGGCTGGTTTAGCATATTTCCCCCTGTATCAGCAATGCCCATTTATGAAGCACTTACTCAATGTACGCAAAGCACTGCATTTGCCATAAGTGGAAGATTAAAATAGATAAGATATGATTCCTGCCCACAAGGAACTTTATGCTGCAAACAGCAAACAACAAACTGGCTGAAACAATGTGGAAAATAAAAGCTTAAGTATCAGAAAAGTCTTAAGAATAATTCTGACTTCAGGTACAGCTGAATCCAGGGGCTCAAACGTTACCATCATCTCTGTTTCTGCTCTGTCTCTGACTCCGTCACTCTTTCTTTTCTCTGCTTTCTTCTAGGCTCCACTCCCAGGTGGACTATTTCCATATGACCGCCCTTAGAGCGCCAGAATCAAACATCTGATCAGGAAAATGGAAAGTGCTAACTGGCCTGGGTCACACAGGCTCTTCTGGACCAGGTTGCTGGGAGGCACAGGAAGGAATAGAGAGACGAGAGCTGGCTCCCTAAAGGAAAATCAGATCCTTTGCTGGAAGGAGGAGGAGTAGATACGGGACTGGCAAAAACACTGCATGTCCATCCTCGCTCTCCATTTAACAGGAGAGGACACGGCAGAAGACATGTGTCATGATCAGAAGGTACACGTCCTCCTCTTCAGAGAAGCGGTTCTAGCGAATCGGCAGCCAAAGCAGTTAGAAAGGGCCCCCTTAAGCCCACATAGCTGAACTGGATTTTGAAGAAAAGTACTGAATTAGATGAACAGAGAAGAAAAGGGGGGAAAGGGGAGGGTTTAGCTCAGTGGTAGAGTCTGTGCTTAGCATGCACAAGGTCCTGGATTCAATCCGCAGTACCCCCATTAAAAAAAAAGGAAGAAAGGCAGGGAGCCTTTTATTCAGGGGCGAGGTATGACAGAGGGAAGGATTAGAGGTGTTTAGGGACAGGTCACAGAGCAAAGTTGGCTATGACAGGCATGAGGACTGGAACAGTGAGGATGCTTTTCTTGGCCTGAGCCTTTCCAAGAATGAGAGAGTCGCTGGCTCACTTCCAGCTTTGAGGCTCTTTGTAGATAAAATGAAGAAAGGCCAAAAGAGTGATAAAAGTTCTTGTCTATTTTATCTGTTTACATTGAACAAAGAAATACTTGAACACCCTTCCAACACAACCCAGGCAACTGTGCCATCCTCAAGACAATCAGAGGATTTACAGTGTACATCACTGCATGTCACCTGGGCTGTGTGGTCCAGCCATGGCCGTAAGGGAAAGAGGCAGGATGAGCATCTTCTTCTACCTTGTCACGGAACCTCAGTGATTGTGGAGCTGAATTTGGAGATAACACCAAAGTCTTAGCCCAAAGGCATTCCTGTGCTACTCCAGCCCTGCTCTAGGCTCAGCAGAGGACTGGCCCCTGAGGGTGTGAGTTCATTAGTGCTCCCCACAGGGTGGCAGGCAGGGCTGCCACGTGGCCGAACTCCAGGGAGCACCACCCACATCAGAGCCGACTCAAATGACGCCCTTGAGTTGTGCAGACATGGCAGGGCTGTCTGATGTCTAAAGACATGAAGGAAGACATCCAATCCCAGCAGATAACATCTTTGCTAAAATCACTGAACAACAATCCTCTTGGGGTTTAGTTCTCCCGAGTGTCAAGTGTCAGAGATGCAGGTTGGCCACAATTGCCCACTGGAAAGAGTCAACCTCCAAGGATGCGAAATAATCACTCTGTTGGATAATTTAGGGTAAGTTCATCACTGTCTGTGTAGAAAACATTCTGTCTGTTCAAAAGCATTTGCACAAAGATTGTGTGTACTTTGGAAGGAATTCCTGGAGCATCTTGGTTTAAGAAATGCCAATAAGCGAAAAATGACTTTATACAAAAAGGCTAATTCAGAGGAATTACTCACTTTACAGAAATATTTCCCTGCAGTAGTTTCTTCTACGCCAAGCCCTTGTTAGCATGTTAATAACATGAGACCATTTTATAAAAATAGTGATGGCCTCACCACTTGTAGGGGACACTCCTGTCATGGGGATGACGGGCTTCAGGATTGGGAAATGTTTACAGACCAGGAACAAGACCTCAGCTGTTATTAACAAGGACCCTGGTCCCCCATCGGATCTACACTCCAGCAACTTGAAGTGTTACCAGCCAAAACTTCCCAAGGCTCCCAGGAGACAGCTGTGGGGCACGAATGCCATCTTAGATTTCATTAGAGGGAGGGAAATCCCGGCTCAGAGACACTGAGTGACTCATCCAAGGTCACCAGCAAGTCAGTGGGCAGGCCTGGGGCCCTCCCTGCTCCTGGCAACCCTGCCTTAGTGTGCTGTGTATTTTTAAAAGCTCAGAGGTTCCTCCCTCCAGAAGCTCCACTCCCCTCTGCCTGAGTGTGGGCTCCACTCTAAGGAATAGAGAATGGAAGGGAGATGTAGTAACTTTACAGTGAGGAAATCTGGCAAGTACTGCTGGAACTAAAAGTTAACATCCAAGTTAACATAGCCAGGAATAAGACAGCTTGATGTCACGTGTCCCTAACATGCGGTGATGAGAAAGGCATGTTATCTCTATAATAATCTTTCCAAAACCTATAGCCTCAGTTTAATTATGAGAAAACACCAGTCAACCCCAAATTGAGGGACATCCTACAAAAATGCCTGACTACTATTTTTTAAAAGTGTCAAGGTCACAAAAACCAAAGGAAGACTAAGAAACTGTCACAGACCAGAGGGGACTAAGGAGACAAGACAACTAAATGAATGTGGGATCCCTCAAGATGGACATTGATGGAAAGACTGGGGAAACCTGAATAAGTCTGCAGCTACATTAATGTACAAAGGTTAACTTCTTAGTTTTGATAAACGCATGCCATGCTTATATAAGGTGTTGATGTTGGAGGAAGCTGGGTGAAGGGTCTATGGGAACTCTCTATACTATCTCTGTAACTCTTCTGTAAATCTAATTTGTTCCACCCTAAGTTTTTGTTTTTAAAACCCGGGGTAATTGGAATGTCCAGTTCTCCACATCTTGTCCTTTTCGGGTGATGGGGGTAGTAGCATCAAGGCGAGTCACACATTTGGCCAGTCTGGGCGGCTTTGGCTTCTTCTGGGGAAAGAGCTTCGTGACATTCCCTAAATTCTGCAGGGTGTCATTTCGCCTGCCCCGTTTTCTGAGATGAGCTCAGCTGCTTGTTGGAGTGTGACAGGGCCCAGGAACGTCAAGGGGGCTCAGCGGGACAGCTGGGCTGTGGAGCCAGGGAGGGGAATGCACACAGGCTTTGCAGACTCAAGGCTCAAGATACTTCTCACATGATTTTCTAGAGTTAGGGAATCTCATGATTCAAGAGTATACAGTTCAGTAACAGTCTGCCTATCAAACTTATGAATATTATGAACACACAAATGGCCCAAAGGAGAGGAGGGGACCCCAAGAATTTTGTGGGTCTGTAGGGGCAAAAATCAGTATTTCTTGTCCACTCTCACAGTCTCCAGAGACGGTCACCATCAATTTCCTCTCTCCAGGTACATACAGATGGCTCGATCCATTAAGTGACCCTCACTTACTGAAATCTCTTTCTCCTAACCTTGAGTCGGGGTTGGATTTTTGACTTGCTTTGACCAACAAAATGTAGCAAAAGTAATGTAGTGCCAATTCTGGGTCTAGCCTTTAAGAGGCTGGCAGCTCCCACTTTCCCTCTTGAAGCCAGCATCCACAAAAGAAGTCCTGGAAACCCTGACGCCCTGAGACCACCATGCTGAGCTGGCAAACAGAGGACCAATGAAGTTCCAGGTATGCGAGCAAAGCCTTAGACCTTCCAGCCCACTTCAGCTGAACAAGTGACCTCAGCTGATGCCAAACAAAGCAGAAGACTTGCCCAACAGATCCCTCTCAACCCACAGAATCATGGGAAATAAGAAATCACTGTTCCCTTCAAACCACTATGCTCTGGGTTGATTTGTTACGCAGCAATGAATAGCCGAAACACTCACTGATGTGCTTTTTTTCTTTTGATCAACTTTTTAGACTTGTCCTCATACAGTTTAACTCTTCTTTAAACATAAGAAATCAGAGTAAGAGGAAAGGTATGCTTCATTTATACAAAGGAGTGAAATACTCCTGAAAGATTAAATAACAAATTAGATATTGGATTATGTTACTTCTCTGCTTTTATCTGCCATGGGCTCCCCCTCTCACTCTGAATAAAAGCCACGTCATCAACAGAGACTGTAAGACCCCATCTGGTCTGCTCTCTATCCTTCGCCACCATTACTTCAACCGCTACTACTCCTTGGCTTTGTTAGTCCTCAGATATGATGGACGCAGTGCCTAGCAGGACCTGCTTGCTGTTTTCTGTGCCTGGAATGGTCTTATAGGCTTATGTTCCTGAAAGTTCTTGTATCAGGATTTGCTGCTCTCTCACGTCCTTCAAGTCTTTACTCAAATGCTACCTTGTTAATGAAGTCTCTCCTCACTTCACTTAAAACAGCTGCTTGCCCTCTTCCCTGACCCTCTGTATCCCCTGCCTTGCTTTTCTTTTTCTTTTCCCCACAGCCATTAAAGCTGCTTCAGATACTGGGTATTACTATTCATCTTGTATGTAGTCCTCCCTTTAGCAGAACCTCAGCTCCAAGAAAGCAGAGGTTTTTGATTGTTTTGCTAATAACTGCAAAATCTACAGCTTAAAGTTGTGTGTGGCACAAGGTTGTCATTCATTCGATCTTTGCCGAATGGGTGAATGCATTTTTTAAAACCCAAAACTCAAATCGGGATGGTTTAGGGCAGATGTGTGGGGGACAGCCTCACCTACTGGCGACGTGTGGCAGTGCAGTCTAGCTCTATTAGACAAGAGGGAATCAGGAGTAGTTAGAAGAACCCCAAGTGTATAGACCAGAACTTCTTCCCTAAAGGGCCAGAGGGTAAATATTTCAGGCTGCCCGGGGCCTATGGCCTCAATTCCAAGTACTCAGCTCTGTCATTTGAGCATGAAATCAGCCATAGGCAATATGTAAGAGAGCACGTGTAACTCTGTTCCAATAAAACTGTATTTATGAACTCTGAAATTTGAATTTCATTTAATTTTATATGTCACGAAATATTGTTCTTCTTTAGATTTTTTTTTCAATTATTTAAAAGTGCAAAAGGCATTCTTAGCTTGCAGGCTATATAAAAATAGACAGTGGAACAGATTTGGCCTCTGGACTGTAGTTTGCTGACCACTGCTAGTCATCACCACCAAGTGACTCAAATTGTGGGAGAAGAATTCAATTTCCAGGGCGAATAGCCAGGAGACCGTTCATTTAAAAAGTAGTATTATTCCTAATGACTTCATGAATATGCATAGTGATCTCTGCATTCTAGGCACTTTTATAGCCAATGGGCCTGGGTGAGATAACATCAGGCAGGAGCCAAGTGAGAAGAACCAATCCGGAGGCTGGGAAAACCAAAGCCGCTAACCACTCCGCACCTCCTCCCCGTGAGAAAGAGATGGCTCCGGGCAGGCGGAAAGCAGCGGGAGGCCTTCGCAGATAGGGTGACACAGGAATCAGATTGCTGAAGGTGTCAAGGAAGGAAAGGCTGGGAGTTGTTCCTTGCCAATTAGCGCTTGGCTGAGGTCTGCACCCTCGGCCCCAGGCAGCTAATCTTGTGTGGGCAGGAAAGTAGTCCAGGGGAGGATCGTTTCCAACCCAATGCCTTTCTGATTATAGAACAGATAAGCCACTTTAGGAATCAAAATATCAGACAGTTGTTCATGTCTCTGGGCATGGTCCTGGTCCGTTGTGACCTCTGGACGTGTATTGTGGGAGGGGCAGAGACCAAAGATGACAGGATGTCATTTGGAATTCAAAAAAAATTATTAAAACAAAACTTTAGAAGGAGAAAGTCCAAACACAAAACAGAAAGAGAGGACAAAGTAGAAAGAGCCCGTGTACCCAGTCATCTGGCTTCAAGGGCTGTCAACGCACAGCCCAAATTGTTTCTCTATAGTCCAAACCTAGATGACATTGGAGTAAATTCCAGACAGCATGTCATTTCATTAGGCAAAAGCTATTTTAAATACAGAGGAATTAATTCTTTAGAATTCCAGGATTACTCAAAATTCGCTGGAAAAAATGAAAAAAAATCAAGCAAAAAAAAAAGGCAATAAAAATAACCCATATTTTCATCATCAAGAGGTAATCGTTAAGGTTTTCCTTCCACATTTTAAAAAAGAAAAAATTACCTTAATATATATAGCGTTTGAAACTTTCTTTTTCTTTTTTCTTAATATATTCACGACACATATTTCCATGCTAATAAATATACACATGTATCAGGGTTCGTAATGGCTCTATATGGATTCATTATGTGGGTCTCTCGTAGTCTTAAAACCATTTCCTTACGGTTGTGTATTTGGGTTATTTAAATTTTTTTATTTAATTGTACTGTAATAAACATTTTTGACTGGATATCTTATACCCTTGTTTGATCATTTTCTTTGGATAAACTACTTGAAGTAGAATTCCTGGGGCAAAGGCGTACCCACATGTCTTAAGGAGTTTTAACGTATCGCCAAGATGCTTTCTAGGAAGATGATTCCAAAGACATAACCAAGTAAAGCAGGAATGTGTAAGAGTGCCTGTCACCCTCATACTGGCCAGCACCGAGCATCAGCATTCTTATGCTCTTTGCTGATCTGATACGTTGACAATTGCATCTTGTCATTTTAACTGGCATTTCTTTGATCACTGGGAAGGTTAACTGTTTTTTTTTTTTTCCTTTAATTTTGCTTGGCCATCTTTGGGGATTTATTTTTAACTCAATTATGGCTAATTTCAAAACTATCAAAGCAGGGACAATCCCTTGGTAGCCACCACCCGCCTTCAGCATTTCTCAGCACGTGGCCCATCTTGTTCCCCTTCTAACCTTCTCCTTCCTCTTCACATCAAGTTATTTTAAAGCAAATCCTAGACATCATGTCAAGTATACGTTTTCTGTATCTATTTTAAATACAAGAAGATTCTTTATTTTGTTGTCACAAAATTATAATAATATCAAACTTAAAAATAATAATAACTGGTTAAAATACCAGCAAATAGCCAATGTTTAGAGATCTGATTGTTTCATGGTTTTTTAATAGTTGGTTTACTTAAATGAGGATCCGTATAACATCTACACATTTACATGTAGCTGATACGACTCTTAAGTCCCTCTCTTTTTTAATTGATGTGAAATTCACATAACATACAATTAACCACTTAAAAATATATAATTCAGTAGCATTTAGTAAATTCACAGTGTTGGACAACCGCTGCATTTCTCTAGTTTCAAACCTTTTTCATCACAGATGAATACCCTGTACCCTTCAAGAACTTATTCCCCATTTCTTCGTCCCCAGGCCCTGGCAATCTTTCTCTCTCTATGGATTTGCCTATTCTGGGTATGTTATGTAAAAGGAATCAATTAATATCTGACCCTTTGTGTCTGATCTTAAGTCTTTTTTAATCGACAGATTCCGCTTCCCTCTTTTCTTTTTTCTTGACCTTTATTTGTTGAAAAAAAGCTGTGTCATTGTCTTGCAGAGTTTCCCACATTTTGGATTTTGCTGACGACATGACCACAGTGTTGTTAACATGTTCCTCTGTCCTCTGCACTTTCTGTAAATGGATCATTAGAGCTAGAAGCAAGATCTGATTCGGGTTTGATTTGGGGGAGCAAGAATCTTTCATAAATAGGCCTGTGTAGTTTGCACTACTTGACACGAGGGGCTTTCAACGTTATTTGTCGTAAGATGGCTCAGTGGGCTCCGATGTCGTCATATGAAGTCCCAGCCCGTTAGCGTTTCACTGAACGAGGCCGCTGTCTGGATCCATTATTACATTAGAGGTTGTAAAAGGTGACATTTTAATTCAGTTATCCTTTTACATTGACTAGCTGAAAATCTTCTATAAAAAAGAACTTTTCCTACATCAGCTATTTAGTTATTCTGAAATATAACTCCTGCTAGGAAGGCAGATAAATATTTGATCCTTTCTTAACTTGACAGTTTGGGGAAAGTGAATTAGTTCCCTGGTCTCTTCCAAACATGATCTATCAGAGTTTTATTTGTTGTAAGTATCATTATGAACTCATGGATTTGAATATATATGATACGTTTTGACTCAATACAGTTTTTCTTACTTTTATACTCAATTTCCCCACCTTTGGCCAGTTCTGGTTGGTCATTTGCCCCCTTGACACAATTTAAATCTTTAGTAGTTCCGCTTTCTGATATGACAAAAGTTCCACTCTCATTTTGCACCTTTAAAATCATGTTGCTAGTATTAATGTTGATACTACTACTTTGAAACTATTTCATATGCAGCAACTAAGTAATTACGTTGGTGTTCTTAGGCACCAAGAACGTCACCATCAAAGAACGATGTATATAAAATCAAATGAATTGAATTAAAATCCAGCAATTCTAGGTTAGAAACAAATATTCATTATAAACTCATGATACAATTTTCCTTAGGAGAATATTTTCCAGCACTTTCCACTTAAACATCTGTAAATAATGATCAAACCAGCAGAAAAGAGAGCTCCATTTGCCCAGATTGGTCTCTAAATGCCATTTCTCACAAAAACTAAGGCTCTTTGGACAAAAGATTGATGCCAGGTCTGGGGCAAGAAATTCATGTAGGTTTTCGATAGACATTTCTGTGCATATATTTGATCTTTAACTTGCAGGAACTTTCTTCGTTTAGTGCTGTTGGCACATCAAAATCATATTTATTGCATCTGAAAAAGTTACAACCTGTGTACCTTTTTACGCTTATCTTTTGAAGGCTAATTTTGAAATGTTGGCATTGTGTTAACAATCCCCGTTGAAGCGATTAAGCAAGTCATACATTGAATTAGAAGTGTCGATGTAGGTACCCTTCAGAGAACACCACACTGTACAAGCCCTAGTTGATCATAACCTCAGTGATTTATTGTGCAGATAAAGGCTTAACCCACTGTGATAAAGCAAAACTTTCACAGAAGTCCTGCGAATACTGGGTCTTTCTGTAATTACTTACAGAGATGAGAGTGACTCCGTGACTGCGTTTTCCCATGCGGTCTGGTGAAGCCACAGTACCACCCTTGGCCAGAGCCAGAGCCAGACTGGGTCCTGGGGCAGCTTTAGGTAGCACGCTCGGCACCACTGGCATACCTTGCCCAGCCATCCAGAAAGTGCTGAAGTGTCACAACTTTCCCAAGAGGGAATCAAGTTAATGATAATCAAACCACTCACATTTGTTTAGCACGTTTCAACCTTTCAAAGCATCTGTGATCGTATTTAATCCTTCATATATTCCTGGAAGTAAGTAAGACACATCTTACCATCCCTGAATTACAGACGAAATTACAATCCAAGAGAGTGAAGCGCACAGGAGATTGGTGGCTATTGGTCAGGGAGGACCTTAGAAAGACCTGAGTGCCCTGACCTTGAGAAGTGCTGCTCACGTCGTGGGGGTGGGTATAGCTCAGTGGTAGAGTGAGTGATTAGCATGCACCAGGGTCAAGGGTTCGATCCCCTGTACCTCCATTAAATAAAAAACAAACAAAGCAAACAAATAAATAAACCTAGTTACCTCCCCCTTCAGAAAACAAAACAAAATAAAACATGAAGTGCTGTTCACGTGGTGTTCATGCTCCACCATCGGCGGGTCTCCTGTTTGTGCAGTCAGACCTGGACTTCTGGAATCCTGGAGACAGCAGACACAGATAGTCTCATTCATTCAGTCACTACCTTGAATAATCCAGATTGGCTGGGAAGTGGTATTTAATCTGATGGCGGCCTGCATGAGGAATTGCAGAGTGTGAAGGGGAAGGGATTCTTCACACTGCGGAGCCAGGCCGAGGACCCTCATCTCTTGCCTTCTACTCCAGGCCGTCCCGTCATCCCCTGCGGATGTACGAGGAGATCCGGGAGGGAGCATCAGCTGCTGGTAGCAATGCACTCAGCAAGCCCAGAGGACAGGGGAAACGCCAGCACGACGCCTCGGGTGGGAGACGTGAAACAAATCAGTGCCACTCCCAGACTAGAGAAAACCACAGAGAGAGAGGCGAGTCCGCTCTGAAAGAATCTCCCCACCTCTTCTCCTTCGACCTCCCCCTCAGCATCTCTCTCATACAGAGCCTGGGCCCGTGGCAGGGTTAAATCTTCCGCGCATTTAACTCTTGGAGACAGACCAGCGGGCCACGAAAGCCAAGGCTCTGAAATCATGCAGACAAGGTTCAAGTTCCAGGGCTGCGGCTTGTCATCTAGGTGATCCTGGACAAGGGCCAGCTTCTTTGTGTCTCAATGTCCTCGTCTATAAAATAGGGCATCGTAATAGTGAGTCACATGTGGTTGGGAATAGCCCCTGGGAGGACCCAGGCGAAGAACGCAGCACAGGGCTTGGATATTACTGGGACTCTGTAAACGGTGGCTTTTGTCATCCACAAACTTCTGCTGAGAACCAGGAAGATGTTAGCTATTGAGCAAGTCACCTTGAAGGGAATATAGAGATGAATAAGACACAGTCTTAACTCTGCAGGAGCTCACAATCCAGAGAGGAGGGATGGGTGATACAGAAGTAACCTTACCTGGTTTGATGGAAGTCCCCTCCAACACACAGGAAGACAATGCTGACACAGCCATGCTACCCATCGCCCTGCAAGCATCCTTAAGGACTAAAGAGTCCAAAGTAACAGACAGTAACACTGACAACATGAGGTCTGCTGAGCGCAGAGCGACAGAGCTCTTTGAAGCCTCAATCTCTTGAAGGTCACTGAGGGTCAGGCAAGCTTCCCATGTCACATCCATGAGACTAGATTGGCCACTTATGACTCTCCTGTTTGGGGCCATTCTTGGGTTTTGAACATAGTGGGGACGTGGGGAGATCCCACCAATCAAGCACAAAGTTAGAACCATCTTTTCCTTATTGAAAGAAAAGATACTCAGCATTATCCCAAAAGTAAGAGATGTGCCCTCCTTTACAAAGCTCATTCCTCTTTTTCTATTTTCAGTTTCAAGATCCTCCCTATTCAAGATGAGACTACCCTTTGCCTGTCTTGCCTTTATTAATAATACATTTAATTTTAGATTTGGGGATATAGTGACTGGACCTGGGCAGGGGCACTTTTGGGGTCTCCAGGAGATGCTCCTTGGTTCTCCAAGGGGAAACCAAAGCTAAGCCTTCCTGGGTTGCCCCCTTCTCCTCCCCCACCCCAGTCCTCACGATGTCACACGTGCCCATCAGCATACAGCTTGGTCTGCCTGCTTTCTGCTTTCCTGAAAAGCAAGTTCTGGCAGGAACCTTTCCCATTTGAGGCTCTCCAATTGAGAAGGCTGAGTTATCTCACTCATAGGTTCCTGATAACCTACCCACTTACCTAACTTGCTAAGGGTTATCATTACAGCAACCACATTTTCTAAACCCATTATCAAAACCTGAGAGCTGACATCTGGGAAAATGGAACAGACCCTGTGAACATAATCATATCTGGGAAAACCGGGACATGTCGGGGCGAATGCAGGGATAAGACATTGAGCTTTGGGAAAACGGGGGAAGGAGCAACTCCTTCTGAGAAAAGCCAAAATAGTCAAACAAAAACATGTAACCCAGAACAGACTCTCAAGCGTGCATAAAGCTAAATGGGGCAGTCAGGGTGGAAGTCAGGTCCTGGGGCAGATCTGGGGCTCCCAAGGAGCTGCCAAATATGATCAGTGATGGTCTAGTAAATTAACCAGGCTTTGCTCTCCTAACTATAATGACAGTTACCGTTTACTAAGGATTTAGAATGTGTCACACAATGTGGTAAGGGTTTATCTTTCCTATAACATTGAAGTATAGACACTAAGGTGTCAAATGTTTAATTTATCATCAGTCCATCCACCTATCCATCCACCCATCCATCCACCTGGCCATCCAGGAAATATTTACTGAGCAAGTTACTAGGTGTCCAAGAAGACAGTGATCAGATGCCCACCTTCCTGCTCTTACAGCACTGGCGGAAGCCCTCAAAAAACTAGAAGCCCCAGCACACTGTGATAACATAAGGTGAGCTGATTTTTTTCCCAAAAATCTTCCAAAGGGCCTTCAGTTCCGGTTCCAGCCCCACCTCCCACCTTGTGAGCAAGAAATTAAAGTGCATTCATTAATCCCATCTTAAAGTCCCAAACAGTTCTCTGCTTCAAGTGGTAATAAATATTTCATGCCCAATTGTGCTGCGTTCCTCACTGTGTTTATTAAATGGAGTTTCTCATAATTCCAGTTATTCATTTTAATAGGTCAGGCCTTGGCTGTGATTTAAACAGACCGCTGAGGAAACAGCTGTGGTTAAACATTGTAACAATATGGATTATTAATTTAATTGGCTGGCTATTACTTGTTTGGACTCAGAGCTAACACATTTAGTTCAGTCTCTGGTGGCCCATAAACCACAAAGGTCGTGACTTTAACATTCAGGAAAATGGGAAAGAGGAATGAGGTTGAGATGAGGAGGAACACTTACAAAGCAGCATGGGGCAGATGGTGCGGGGAAGCGGCAGGCTTGCGGGGGCAGGGCAGGGCAGGGCAAAGAGGATTCAACTGTCGGCTTCTCATTACAGCTTCTTCAGCATCCCCTGGATTGGCATCAGCCAGGATCCAGTGTGTGGCTGTGATTTCTGAAAGGGCCAGACGCTTAGCAGTGGTGATGGGAGCATCGCAGACCAAACAAGGTCTCCCTTCTCTTCTGGATACTTGAGCCACAGGAGGGGTTGTGGGCCACGAAAAAAGCCACTGAGGAGGTAAGGGGTTACCAATATGACCCATTCCTCAACCTCCCTCAGCTTCCCAAACATCAGGGCTATGAGGTGCTAACCTCCTCCCATTCAGGGGCCCCACGGCTCTGAGATCTTGACAAGATCACCTTGAACCTGTACTCTAGGATCCAAAGCCCTCCCTGCGGCTCTGCACCGTTCCAGGCGAGCCTTACCTCTCTGCCCCAGGTTCCCACTTCAGCTGCATCTGTGTCATTGATGGACGGATTTACACTCCCCCTGGACTGACCCAAATATGAAATTCTGCTCCTTTCTTGATTTTTACTACAAACCACTCTAACCACATACGGGAGTCGGGGGTACTCGGCTGAGGATCTTGTCTGTCGACAGGAGAGGATCCGTGTCATTGCAGCTCAAACATTAGGACAAGGACACTCTTGTTCATTAAACGCCTTCTCCTGCTCCCTGTGCTGAGATGGTTCTGCAGGCTGCCCTCTGGAATTTTCCAGTTCTGTGCTGTCCGGTTGACTTTTGTCTCTGATTCTCATCTCCTTTCTCTAGAAGTATGCATCTTAGTCGGGCACCCATGGCCTTCCAAGGCGTCCTGTGGGTCTGTGAACTTGGATGGGAGGCAGTGGCATCTTTCTGGCAGCCTCCAACTGAATGTTAGTATCTCCTTCTCTTGTGAGTGTAGGAGACAAATCATACTGGTATTACAGTACCTGTGACCTTGTCCCCACGAGGAATCCAGACATTGTTATATTGCATTGCAGCCACTGCAGATGTTGAAATATCATTTATGTGCTCCTTTGGCATGAGGCTAGTTATTTGCTCCTAGATTGCAGAATATCACAGCGTTTCTGTCTGTAGATACTCACAAGACGTAACTTGTCGACTCTTGAGTAACTCTGGGCTTGGTCGTTCAGCCACCAGATGGTGAGATCGTGTGTTTCCACAACTAGAGTTTGACTCCATAAACTTCAGAGGCTTCGTGCATTCCTTATAAAGCAAGCAGTGGGCTTTTAAAATACACTTGCAACAATTCATCTTTGTGACTCAGGACTTTCAACCCTTGGAACTATCAAACTGAAAAACAAAATCAATTGAGTGTTCCCCAGGACCTGGGGGTGCATTCTCCTTTCCAAGACAAGCATGTCGCACAGGCCAGGATCAAGCCAAGAAACTACAGCCTTCATGTGCATGTGTCTTTCTTTACAAAGCAAAAGTCAGGTTGAAGTTGCCTATGTTCTGTATGCACTGCTTTGTTATTTAAATGTGTTTATAAAGTAGCCCACGAGTTACTCTACCACAATTCAAAAAAATGCTTTGATAACCACATTGTAATATATTTGGCTTCCTCTTCATCCCAGAGGTTTCATTTTAGGCATTACAAAAATAGTAACCTAAGAAGGGGTTTCTAGCTTGCCCTAAGCAGCCATTGGGGTCCCCAGCACCACTGGGACAGGAATTGTGAGATTTTCTCTTGCTGTCATGCAGAGCGAGCCCACTTGGCTGAACCCACCTTGATGTCACCAAAGTCTGAGCCTTTCTCTGAGCAGAAGCCAGTCTGTGTCTGTGCTGGCAGTCCCCTCCTCACTCCCTCCTTCCTGTGCCCTTTGGCCCCCTGAATCCTCACCGTTATCAGCCCCATGTGCTCCCGAAGAAGGCAGAGAAAGGGAGACGGGGTGACTTCGCTTCCCATATTCAGAAGCATCAGGCCGGTCATCGACTCACAGCAAGAAGTCACGTTCACCAGAATGTGACCAAGATATAGAAGAGCAGACCTCAAATTTGGAAGCAGTGGTTTGTGGACGAGTAGAACTGTGTCAGCTTCCTAGTTCCCCTTGTGTCTCAAGAGCTGACGGCTTTCGTAGTTCCTGCATTCAGCGTGGGGAGCAAACCTCTGACACGCTTCATCCCGGGAGAAGGCACAGGCCGAAATGCCAGCGGGGCGGAGGCTTTATTGAGCGTAGGGAATGTGCGGCCAGTGCCGGCCACGCAGAAGCACCCAACGCATCGTTTGTTGAATTCATGAACAAACAGATGAATGAAGGAAGGAGCGACATAAATTACTAAGGGAAGGTCAAGATTGGGGAGGATAAGTCTCTCTAAGCAGCATTATTCCTAAGAATTTAGGGGGCCAGTCCTCATCTCCCAGTGTGCGTGTGCGTGTGCGTGTGTCTGTGTGTCTGTGAAATCAGGTTACAGTTACAAATATCCTGGAGAGGAAACATCATCAGAGATGCGATGGGCATTATTTCTTTTAATCCCAACTGAAACTCTACCAAGTTCCATGATGCACTAGCATTTACACCGTCTACCTGCCTCCCCAACAGGCGGCTGCTGGGACCCCTCCCCCGAGTCCCTCTCCCTACTGCCCACACTCCCAGCTCAGCTGAAAGGGAGGAAGGGGGCATTCGGCTTCAGGACAGAGACCACCAACCAACGTGCTGACTCTGCAGGGTGGAGGCGGGAAGCGGGTGGAGTGAGATTCTAGCAGGGATTGAAGCTGGGGGAGGGGAGGCACAGGCAGAATGTGAGAGGGGCTTCTGTACATCTTAGACAAGCAGGGTGCAGGGTGTTTTGTCCACGGACACAGACGCCAAAGCACATCCTATAAAGACATGTGAAATGGTTCCAGGCTTCCCTGGAAAGGACGTGACGGCCCGCTGCCTTCTCCCTGAGAGCCCCACTCCCATCTGAATTAAGTCTCCATGAGACTGGCTGTCTCTGGGAACACCAAGCGTGGCTGTTTTTCTGAGATTGAAAGGGACCGCATTTACCCCTAAGAACCCTTCTAGAGCAAAGCTGGACACTGTCTATAAACGGCAGATCAGGCCCAGATTCATCGGGATGGTTCTCCACATTGGTGCCCCAAATCTGTGCAGCGGTGTGCACACAGCTGTGCTCACAGCGATCACGGAGGGGTGACCACAAGGCTGAGCCCAGGGTTGTTGAGCTCCTCCCACGTGCCACGCAGAGAGGGGGACCCCAACATGACCTAGCACTGCTTTTGCCCTGCCCGAGGGGTGCTCCAGACCAAGGAACCAGGCAATCTCAGCCCAAGCTCTGTCAACAGGCTTTTGTATCAATGCGCTGCCATCTTGTGTGGCCTCGTCACCTGTGTCTCTAGGAGAGAGGGCCCCACTTCCTGGCCTAGACTCTCGACCTGGCCATGCCAGTCCCCCCAGTCACAGGCTTCAGAAAGACTGGGTTTGGACATCTCCAGGTGTTTATTTGGTTTTTCCTATTTCTTGGTTTTTAATTGGTTTCAGATGTGAGTACCCAATAGAGGCCCTGAATAAATAAAACAGATCATAAAATATGGCCAAGCAAAATGGGCGTGAGTAATCCCAGAGTGCATGGAAATGCACTTCCAGAAAGGCTCATAAATAATGAGGTGGAAACAGTAGTCTATTTTCCCTTTAATGGAAAGCCAATTAGGAACCCTCTCTGGACTGGAGGGAAAGAGCCAGGCTCCTTTGTTCTGTAATGAGGAGCTGGAGGTGGGGTGGGTGAGGGGAAGCCACTCGGCTTGCCAGAACAGGGCAGAGAAAAGCCTGTGGTCACCGGGCTGTGGGCAGCAAGAGAGGAGGAAGTTTGAGGCCTGGGCTTCTCATCCCATCTCACGTGTCTTCTCTGAGCTGCTAACGCCGCCAGGATGCTTCTGTGCAGAATACCGTAGAGATGTCATTCCACTGAGGCAGAGGAGTTCTGGTGTCCTCCACCCTCCAGAAGAAGGAAATGAGAATCTGAGAGGAACCATGACTCTCTAAAGTGGCAGCAGCAGCCATCCATTCTATTCACTCCCCATGGTCTCCAGGTGGCTACTGCCCACCTGGTGACTGTGGACGGGGGTCCCGGTGGGCCTCCCCCCAGAAGCATGAGGGACGCAGCAGAGCACAGGGGCAAAGAGCACACGTTTTGCAGCCAGGTCGTCCTGGGGGAGGTTCTTGAGGGTCCCTCCATCCCTTAACAGACGTGCGATCTCGGTCACGTTTCTCAGTTGCTTAAGCCTGATTCTGCATTTGTGAAATAAGGCTAATGAATGCAGCTTCTACCTGATGTAAAGCAGTAAGCAGCAGTGGTACCGCTAGCAGTTCCTGTTTTAAGAAGGCTTTGTGGTCAGCCTGTGGGAATAGCCGGTGGGCTCCCCAGGGAGCCTGCTGTGGGCTCAAGAACAGCACTATTTGGCTCCCACTCTCGGTGAGAATGGTGCTGTCTGGAGATGGCCCGCAGGGACTGAGGGAGGCGGCCAGGCACGTCTGGCCACATCCAGCTCCAGGTTCACCGGGACCAGGGCTGAGGATATTCCCCGAGCCTTCTGGAGGATCGGAGGTGCTTCAGCGCTCAGGAAAATAGGAGGCTGCTTAAAGCCAAGTCTGCTTGCGCAGATGTGGCTGAAACAGACTTGGTTGCAGTTTTGCGGAGAGAGGAACCCACTGAGCGTAGCAGCTCTGCCATGTGGGATCCTGGGCCAGGGCTTTTGGCGAAGGACCACAGCTGCAGAATCTGATGTCGTCATTCCTCTCAGTGAGGTTTTTAGAAATTCTCCTTCTCCCCCATTGAAATGGGCAAGGCCCACTATCTTTGGCAGGTCACTTGTTCAGCAGGGCAGGGAAGGGGGATGAAAGATTCGTGAAACACCCAGAATGAACTAAGTACTTAACCCCTCGCCCCATGACGTGTGTGCTTGTGTCTCCATTGAACAGATGCAGAATCTGGGGCCCAGAGAGGTTATGTGACTTACCCAGGACCAGGCTCCGCATCACTTGGAGAGGATGGTTGCACTGAGGGAAACTCAGTTTTAAAAATCCAAGGAAACTGAGCATGCAGGCCTCGTAAGGACAAGGACCCAGTCTGCGTTGGGGCTGGAGGTAGTGGGAGGTAAGAGACAAGCTCACTGGGGACTCTAGACAAGACCAAAGACCCCTGACTCGTCACCCCACTCAAATGTATCCACTTAGAGGAGATAATATCATGGGTTTGGCTGGGTCATTTGACCATAGGTTGGGTGGGCAGGATGTGGCATTTTGAAAGTCAGTCCCATCTAGACTGTATGCAGAGGGAAAGGGGTCATTCCTAAAAAAAATTGGAGTAACGTTACCAAAGGCATGGGAAGGGCCACTGTGCTGGTCAGCTGGTAGGCACCACTGATGTCCGTAGGTCACAGCAGTTGAGCGGCCAAGCTGAATTCAAGCTGACCCAAAGCCCATGAGGGCTGCCATTTATGACTATTTGCTGGCCCTCCAACTCCAGCAGCCCTCACTTCTCTGTCAAGACTTTCAGCTTCCTCTTTAGTTGGCCCCGTGATGCTGGCACTGCTTGGAAAGGGTTCATGCCCTGCTGGGGAGAAAATCTCTGAAGAGGGCAGTGGAAGGGGAAGTGAAAGAGATACAGTGATAATTTAAGAGTAAGAGAGTGCCATGGAGAAGTGGGAAGGGACTGTGGCTTTCTCAACGTGGGAAAATGACAAATCACTAGGAAGCTTTGTGGGGGAAGGGGAACAGGCAGGGAGCAAATGTAAGGAAGAATTAGAGAGGTAGGAACAGTTGGAATCATCTTAAACTAGAAAGAAGCCAAGGCAGACTTTATCTGCTACTTACAAGTATTTGAAGTGTCTTATAAAACATCTAATCAGTGAGAAAGTTAAACTAGAAATTGTGGATTTAAAGAAATGTAGAAGGGAATCGTATATAATTAAAAACCTGTATTTGGGAAGTTTGAATTTAGTTCAGAGCTTCCTGGCAGCTAAGGCAAAAAGAGAAACAGGATGGGTTATATAATGTTCATTGTCCCATAAAAGGAAGTGAATCTGCAAGTCAGAAAACACAACATTTCTGCTAAGTTATAAAAAGAAAGTAACCTGGTGGGACATTACATATCCAAGGGAAAGACATTTTGCTAGGGGCAGGAAACTTTATTTCTAAGGCCATTATTGTTATGGAAAGCAAAAAGTATTCCTATCAAGTGTCCCTCTCAGGGGTGGAAAGTTTCCCACATGTGGTCAAGTTCAATTGTCTCTCCCTGCCTCCACCGGAGCATCACTTCCAAGTCCTGGCCTTGCTGGCCCCTAGAGCCCATCCACAGAGAGACCTGGCCCCTGCAGGCTGCATCTCTCAGGCCTCATGCTGGGTTAGGCCATCAGGTGGAATTGGAGGGAGAGGGGATGATGTAAGAAAGGGCCACAGAGGATTCCCCCCCAGCCCACCCTGCTGTGCACAGAAGCTCTAGTGGCATCTTGTTTCCTTGTGGTTTCAGCTCTTTGGGCCAGTCCCTTATGGAGGCGGCCCTGGCTCATTCTGGTAACCCCGCCCCCTCCCTCTGTCTCTCTGGCCAGGGTACTGGTGGCTTCCTTATACCAATCATCACTAGGTTGAGTCAGTGCCCCCTGTTTGGCTTCTCAGCTCTCTTATCTCTGACAAAAGCAATTCCTGCATTCAAGCCCCTCTGTTTCAATACACTGTGGCTTCTGCGTCCTAGGTGGACTCACCAATCAGCTTCCCAGCCTCAACCCAGACACCCCAGGATGTGGCTCTCCCCACTCCCTGTCAGGGGGGCCCGTTTCCTCTTGAGGGCAGGGCCACTGGCACGGGTTAGGCATGTGGACCGAACCTGGATCAAAGAAGGGAAGAGAAGCCTCTGGGCAGGGGGAAAGAAATGTACAAAGGTTTGTCCTTTGTAACGAGAGTGGCAGAGTTAGGGAACCACGAGAACTTCGTTTCGTTGGAACACAGGCTGTGTTTCTTCCATAGACACGTCCTCTTTCCCACCACGGCCTGGGGAACCTAGAAAAGGAGCGTACGAGGTCCAGGCCCTCAAGGAGCACCTCAGAATGATTCTGCCCAATCCTCTGGGGGTTCTAGGGTTGACCCACAATTTTCCCCAAGTGCCACTCCAGTCCCCATCCTTGCATACGCAGTGGATTCTTTGTCCTGCTGTAGTTTCCGTTTGCAAATGCAGTCAGTCGTCTGAAGGCTGTCCTTCCACACAGGAGTGAGGGTGCGAGGAGGCTCGGCCCTGTGTCAGGGGTCTCGGGCTCCCAGGGGTTGTAGGGTTGACCAGCCTGACTCACTGGAATGGAAGAAAATTCTCAGGAAAGGCCGAGGTTCGTTTGAACCTGTTGGCATTTCCTTGGAAAGCTGGAGAAAGGGGCAGATATAGGTTGCAAAGGGCATGAAACCAGGCCTGGCTTCACGGGTGCGTGGCGTGACAGTCACACGGCCCCACGCTCAGATGGGCCCTGGGCTTGGTTTCATGCACTGCTGCTGCCATTTTGAAATTCTTAACCATTTTGAACAAAGGGCCTAAGGTTTTATTTTGTATGTGGCTGTGCAAAATATGCAGCTGGTTCTCCACACAAAACATTTCATTTAGGGGTCCATTGTTATAAAAACAACACAGAATGATAGAAATTAAATTAGGTACCAAGACTTGGAAGGGACACTGAAGACACTTAAGTTCCACTAGCGTCATGGAAAATTTACCTCTGCTTCGGGGATGGGGGCTCAAGTGACCTCCAGAGTAGTCTTCAAGCTGTGGGCAGAGGTGTCAGGTGGCCCCATCTTTGCTCCCTGTCACACTGCAGCTTGGCTTTAACTGGAATGGATCCACTTTGTGTTGAATTAAGAATGGAGCTTCAGGCTGATTTTTTCCCTAAGGGTCCCATGACTCATGCAGTTTGAAAACCACTAGTTAGACAAACCACATCACACCAGGCTTTTTGTTGGAGGGAACTGTCTTGTTTCAGAGGGCCCCGGGTGACCCGCTGACCTGGGCTGTCTCCAAAGCCAGGTAATAATAGGCTGGGCTCTAATCTAAGGATATTCTGCTGTATTTGCAGAGAGCTTTGAAATGTTCTGGGAAAAAAGCTGATCAGATGTGCAAGGTATTATATTCACGGAGAGAAAAACCCTCCCAACTCTTTATAAAGTGGATTAAACCAGTTTCTAAGGGCTGCTGGTTTGTGTGATCTTAATCCCGCTCCTTACTCCAGATCCTCCACCTTCCTCCTTTGTTTCCAGGATGGGCACCTTCTGGGTGAGGGCTGGTCCACCTCGTGGGCAGCCCTCCTCCCTCCCCAGCTCTCCAACAGGGGAAGAATAGAGGGACGCCCCCGCCCTTGCACCCACCCCACCAGGGCTCCCCTTTACTGTGGGCATATTTCACATTCACAGGCTCTGATCCGATGGAGGGAAATCCGAACAAAATATGGTAATTATGCCATTGTGCATTCAGCTACTCAGACAGCAGCAGCAGATGGGAAAATTTGTGGATCACAACCCCGTGCAATATTTGACAGAATATCAGTCAAATATAGTTCACCCAGCATCGTGTTTCTGTCAGTCCTTCTCAGCTAAAGTTAATTTCAAGTGACAAGAATGACATCTGCTCTTTTCAAAGGGGTAATACCTACTTCAGGGCTGTGCCCTCCAATGGATACCCAGACAGAACCCTCCATAGTCAAAGGTGGGTTTTCTACAGCAGGATCCGCTGTAGACCAGGAGACTTGAGTCACCATTCAAGACTGGTGTTGGTCAGTGCTTTGGAGGTTTGATATGTTTCACTCTGTTGAGTGAAGAAAGGGGTTACCATAGGCAACAGCTTTCTAGACAGGCTATCTCCACAAATGGGGTCCCATGAGCAGGCAGCCCTGACTCAGGACGCAGACAGGAAAAGCCGGAAGGAGGCAGAAGTGCCCACATGTGAAGACAATGTAGGAGCTTCTCCAGCAGACAGAGGGACCCCGAGCCAGCACTGCCACCACTTGGAGTCTTCTCAATTGCTGATGAGCAGTTTCAGACTAGCTGTTTTCTGTTTGTTCTTTTTGGTTTCTTCTTTGGACAAAGACTTGGTGAAAACTACAACCTTTGTGACTAATTGATTCCACCAGCACTTGTGACTTACAAGACTGTTTCACGCCACAACCCCAGTGGGTATTATTATCTCCAAAGAGGATGCTGAGTCCAGTAGCTTCCCTCCACCCACCATCGAGTCAACATGTCTGTCTGCTGGAAATGGAATGTGGCAAAATGGCTTTGTTCCTCTATCTCTCAGCTTGGTAGACCCACCCACAAACCATGGGCTGCCAACCATTAAAGATGAGCCCTCACCCTTTGCCATGACTATGAACTCTTGTTTACCCTTCAGAACCCATCTCATTCGTCACCTCCTCCTGGGAGCCTTCCTGAACACCCCTAGAAATCCTCATTCCCTGGGCTGTCTGTATACTTCTGTGTTTGCACTTATCACATGGCATCATAATCACTTTTTTGCTTCTCTGATTTCCCTGCTGTGATTATCAAGCCTTAATAAATATCTACTGAATTGAATAATTCAATTTACTGAATTGGTAATAGTCTGGATGACCTTATGCACAGTAAATGTACAACTTCCTATAACTGCCAGGATTTACTTCTCTGGTTTATGGTACTAAACATGCTCCCATTTCTTTTGTTTCTCAAGTAGTTCTCATGACACTCCCCATACGCTAGGAGTCTCCTTTGCTGTCTCTTTCTCCAGGGTCTGATCACAGTCATTTGCCCAAACTCCCTTTTCCTTCATGTTGACTTATCCGGGGCCTGGCTGTCTTTTCTTCTTCTTCTTGCCCATCAGTTTACCTGGGACCCTCCAGCTACATTAGGGGGATCCAACAAATGGTGATTTCAAAAGAGAATAGGTTAGGGTCTAGGTTTTTTCTTCCCAAGAAGTACTTTAGTTCTTGTGCAAATTTGCCTACTCCCCCCACAACAATCAGCCCTGCGTACCAACAGGTATGATTTGGGGAGGAGTAGCCTTTGGGAGCCACACAGCATCTGTTCTCCTTCCGTGCAGGGCAGTGGCTGCCTGCTTGACTTACATATGCCCCTCAAGAAATTCACCCATGAATAGTCAGTCATACCCCAAGATGGCTTGACGGGCCCATCTGTGATCGTACAAGTGGCTGGTGAAGTGTCTAACTTCCTCCACATCGTTCATCCAAAGCAAAGGAGGCTGGCCTCGGCCATCAAACAGCGGCCACTTGGATGTGGGAGAAATTGGATCAAACAAAGACACCAAAAGTTCTTTCTGTTCTCCCCCGCCTCACTTACACTTTGCAATGTTGAGGTCTTCTGCTCCTTGGAGCAATAAGAGGTATGAAAAGATCCTTTGGCTCATACATTTTGGGGATGAGTGGCCTTGTTGTCATGGCAACTGTGTCATTACAGCATCTCCTGTAACTGATAGCTGAGGTGTCTGGGACGGCCCCAGAGTCATCCTTGCCCAGCCCTTAATGGCTCTGGCTTCAGAGGCTCCTCACCAAAGGCATCCCTTGTCTGGGCTCACAAGTGGCTAATTAATTAATTATACCTGGCCACACAGAGAACTGGTTGGGCAGGTGCTCCCAGTGACATTATTTGTTATAGCACTCCTGGCAGCTGACAAGAGAAGGATCAGGAGAGCTGGGCCAGGACGTCAGAAGTAGCCGACTGATGGAAAAAGATGAGTCCTCTATTCTTTTGTGGGGGCCAAGTTTGGGAATATTTCAATGTTCTATCATTATGTAAAAAAATACTCTAAAATTAGCTTGCCTAAATCCGTGAGTTTATTTTTTCTTATGATTCAGCAATGTGGACTGAGCTCTGCTGGGTGGTTCTTCTGCTCCACCTGGTATCTACTGGAACATCCAAGATGGTTTCTGTACTCATGGCTTCCTGTGCTTTGGCTGGGAGATAACGTCTCTTCCAAAACTAGGCGGTGCACCCAGGAAATTCTAGGGAAACTAGCCTGGTGAGTGGTGGGTGCTTCATGAGCAAGAGAGAATTGGGAAGGAATGTTTCCTGAGGACACTGAGATAGGGACAAGGACCTCTTTCTTGGCAGCAGGTAGGAGCTGCCTGCAGAATGCAGCCTCTGGGGTCAGCTCAGACTCTAAGGACAGAAATAGGTAGAGTGGTGGAGTGATCCAGGCACCAGAGGGAGACCCTCCTTGCTCCTGCTTCCTGACTGGAAAAAGGAATTTGATTCCCATTCTGGCTTGAGTTTCTGGCTTTGCTTATTGGATTTTTGAAGAGGCGGAAGGATGAGACCATCAAAAGGAAAATGAGAAAGTTAGGGCTTAAAGGGGTCTTAAGACAAAACCTGGGCAACCTGGTCTGCTTGAACAACCCAAGGCCTCTGGGGAGAAAGGCAAAGGGGAATCCGGGGTGATGGTCAGCTCTCTAGAGCCCCAAGGGAGGTAAGGCTGCTCCAACTGCTGAAGAGGGATCTGGACAACAGTCAATAACCTACTCTAGGGATGGGAGGCCCCTCTGCTGCAGGAAGCAGGACAACAGAAGAAGCAAAGCAGATCTAAAGGAAATAAGTTGGTGGCATCTATTTCCTTCAGTTCTGTGACTCCTGGTGGCAGCAGCAACCAACCCCTGGCACAGTAGCTGTCTCAGTTTCTTATTGCTGCTGTTACAAGTCACGACAAACTTAGTGGCTTTATACAACATAGATTTATTCTCTTATAGTTTTGGAGGTCAGAACCTTGCATCAAGGCATTGGTGGGGCTGTGTTCCTTTAGGAGGCTTCAGTGGAGAATCCATTCCTTGCCTTTTCCAGTTTCTAAAGGCTTCCAGCACTCCTTGTCTCGTGGCCCCTTCCCTGAATCACTCCAGCCTCTCGCTTCCTTCATCACATGGCCTCCTACTGATCCTGATCCTCCTGCCTCCCTCTTATAAGGACCCTTGTGATTACATTGGGCCTACCCAGCTAATCCAGGATAATCTCTGCATCTTGAGATCCTTCATTTACTCAAACCTGCAGAGTCTCTTTTCCCATAACAGGTAATATGTTCATGGATTTTGGGGATTTGGATGCAGATATCATTGGGAGGCCATTATTCTGTCTACCCAAGTTACATAAAAGTGAGGCTGCTGCCCCAGCCTTGCAAAAGCCAAGAAGGCCACTAGGGATGACTGTGAGCCACCTGAGACCTGTAAGGACTGGGGGTGGGGCACTGAGATGCAGGAATAACACTGGGTGGGGACTCAGAACAAGCACCGTCATCATCATCACCCACATATTTCCATCTTTCACTGTGACATGAGAAAACCAATATTATGTTCAGCACTGTGTTATCTAATAGACTTCACTCTTGCTGGTCTGCTGAGATAAGAGCAGGCCACCCCAGGGAAATCAGTGTCACCACGAGAGCTTGGACAGTCACTCCCTCTCTCTGGGGTTCAGCCTGTTGTAAGAAAGGGTAGGACTATACTGCAAAGTTTTGCTACCTTTTACTAAACACAAAGCTCCAACTTTCCTGCAGGCTTATATTATGCAAAACCAGGGATTTATTTTTCAAATGTAAAATGAAAAGGCATAGGCTTTTGCAAACTATACCTCTCCAAGAACCCAGAAAGAAATGCCGGCTGGTAAGAACCGAAGGATATCTAAGGTCTCTTCCAAGTTAGATTTTCCAGAACTACACTGTTTAATATGGTAGCAACTAGACAACATGGTTATTCAAATTTAAGTAAAAAATTTGGCTCCTCGGTCACACTAGCCACATTTCAAGCTCAGTTGCCACACAGCATTACACAGCATAAATTATTTCTATTGACATCATCATGGAAAGTTTTATTGTACAGTGTTGTTCTAGTACCAATACTGTGTGCTCGTACCCACCCTTCCACGCTTCCTGCTTGTGGGTACTTCCCCACCCCCCAGGCCAACGAGGCATATCCATTTCTGTAAGATGTGACTTACTATAACTCTTGCAAGGAGTTGAATTTCAAAAGGAGATCCAACTGAACAGGAAAGCTGCGACAACACGACTCAGGCCTCAGTGCCTGGGGACAGACCACCCACAACCCCAAATAAATGGAGAACAAGACGGATGAGCTGCTTATTTGGGGTGGGGGGTAAACTCCCCTGCCCGTGAGGCAAGTTCCCATCACGCTAGGCTCTGCCTGGGGCCTCTTCTCTTCTCCAGAAAGGATGCCAAGATCCCCACTCCTGACCTCAGGGAGCAGCTCCACCCTGGGTGAACCTGGAGCTGATCCTGAAGGACATGGCTCTGACTGCTCTCGTCCTGGTGCTGAGGCACCTTCTCCATCCCCACCCCCAGGCTCTCAGTGTCCTGGAAATAAGAGAGCTCTGTCTCCAAAGAGTGTCTCAGAAAGGTGAGGCCACCTGGTCTCCTGCGTGTAGGTCATTGTGACTTCCAGGGGCAGGGGTGCTTTTGCACATCTTAATTCTGGAAGCCATTCTCCAGAGCCAGGCATTGGCAGTGCTCAGTCAGGCTCTCTTTTTTGGTGGGGGAATTCAGGACCCAGAGGACAGGTAAGGCAGGTAGCTTTTGCTGACCAGAGCCCTGCCCTCTCCTGCTACCTATGCCAATTGGGACCAGCCAATGGGAGGAGTTGCCTCTAAGGCTCCAGCCAATCAGCCGGTGAGGTGTGCACATGCTCCTTTCAAGCCTGACTGGGCTCTTCCATGCAGAGCCAGGAGGGAGGCGTCTCAGTCAAGGGCCCTGTATTAGGCTGGTCTTGACCTCCTAGTGCTCAGCCTTCGACCTGCAGGGGCCACTGATAGGGTGGGTGGGATTCTGTCCACTTTCTCCTCAAGCCAAGCCCCACGGCCTAGGAGAACCTCTAAGAGCAGAGGCAGAATGGTGGGCTCTCCACACCATTCTTCAAACACACCCCAGCCAGGGCTCTCCTGAAATCTGCCCTTTTCCCTCCAGCAGGGAATAATGAAAATGTTTTCCTGAATGGCCATATTTTATAGCTGACTCAGACTCTTCTAGACCCAGTAGTAATGGGAACTAAGTGAATTTGCAGCAGGAAGAGGAACAAAAGTTTTCTTATTCCCCAAGATGGAACTCCAAAGTACATTTTGAGCAGAAAAAAATCTATTTGAATGGTTCCTCCTGCCTTAAAAAAACACAATAGAAACCATCCAGTCATTGCGGCATCATTAAAAACAATAGTGACATCTCAAAGCAGCATGTTCCCATGTTTTGCAATTTTGCACCACTCAGTATGGCAGGGAAAAGCAAGAGGACCTCCTGGTTCCAGGATGTCAAGTTCTAAGTTTTCTATGGTTCAGTGTGTTTTTTGCTGATAAAAAGGATCACACCAGATTTTTGGAAAACGAGGGAAATGATATATTGATTTTATTTCCCCCCTTTCATTTACACGACTTCATAGCATCTCATAATGATAAGAACCAGGCTTCAAGTTTGGTTCTCAAGTTCAACCCAAGTGTGAAAGATAAAATTAAGACTTTGCAATTCGCATCTTTGGAAGAGAGGGGCTGGAGAGAGAGAGGGGAGGAAAGGAAGTGGAGAGAGAAGGTGCTGATGTTTGCAGAGGTGGACAAGCCAAGCAACACCAGGGAATATTACACCTGGAAGTCACTCCAGGTGTGACTTGCCCAGGGGTTCTCAGGCCTTTTATTTATTTGTTTATCTATTTTAAGCAGTAGACCCCCCTGCCTCCTTATTTCCCCATGTGATGTCTTTGGCAAAAGCACAGTATCTAAGGTAGATAAAAGTGGTGCCTCCCAGAGCCTTGGCATTTCTTCCGCCTCCCTCTTCCTCCTGAACACCCTACGCTCCTCAACCCACCATCTGCAAACCACACATCTAACCCAACTCCTGAATGTTCCCTTGAGGGAACCGAGATACAGAGAGAGGAAGTAATTCACTGGAGAAGAAGAGTTGGAAGGTTTCTCCAAGATCACGTGGTAAAGGCCTAGCAGAGGCAGACCCAGAAATGGCAACGAAGTGAGGTGGGAGCAAGGGTGAAGGTGGTGGTGAAAGAACAGACCGTAAGATAACCTCAAGGAGTGTGACTATGTGGATTGTGCAGAGCATGAGTCTAGGAGGCTGGAGGCCCCCATGGGCTCCCTATGTTCCCTCCCCGCTCCTCACTGGCTGCTCCAATTTCAATATCCCTCTTGAGTTCAAGGCTTATGGGACTAAGTCTGCATGTGGATGGTTACAACTTACACATCTGACTCAGGGGAAAAGATCAGTCACCTTAGGAAGCCTTCCAATCCTTAGTTTAGAGCAGATTTGTTGCACACAATCCCTAAGATTTGTTCCACACCCATGACAGGCATTACTAATCAATTGTAGCACCTTTTCCTGTTGAGCCTACATAGACCCTCAAAATTATTTTCAACACGAATTATTTCAGTTATTTCCAGGAAGCTGTCACCAATTAATCAAGAGCTGGCCCTTAGGATGAAATCTCTTTGCTCTTCATGGTTTGTGGCTGTGAGACCAAACCCATTGTCTCTTGTCCCCTGGCATCATGGCCCCACACTTTGACAGCCTGTACATCAAAGGGAAAGCCTAGAACTACATTTCCCAGAATCCCCTTCTCTGCACAGCTCCAAGTTAGAGTCCTGCAATGAGAGGCAGTCTTGCAAGAAAGAACTGGGAGGCGGAGGAGAAAGAGAATGTCTGTCATTCTCTGGCAGTAGCTGCAGCCAGACACTTGGGTAAAAGTCAGACTCTTGAGAATTGCCAACTCTGGTGACTGAGGCTGTTGCGGTTGGTGGCGGCAGCAACTGCTGAGACTTCCGGCTGGGCTACTTCTGGCAGCTGCTGGCCTGACCTTTCCTTCCCCAGCCCTTCCAGCAATCGTGCAAGTCTCCAGTTCCCTGAATTAGAACTCTTCCTACTTGGATTACCTAGAGTAGCTTCGGTTTTCCTGTCTAACCTCCCTGATGGCTACCATAACATTAACACCTTGAGGGCAGGGAACAGAACTGGGGAGCAAGATGGACAGACTTCCGTCTTGCTAAACATGAAAGGAGGGTTCTTGTTGAGTGTAGCCTTCCCTGTTCTGTTTCTGTGGTCCACCTACACAGAGTGCAGAGGAGGAAGAAACGGGACGGCAAGTTCCAAAGAATCAGAGTAATGGCATCGTCAAATCTGGAGCCGGAAGGACCTTTGGACAGACACAAATGGGTTCTTCTCATTTTAGATGGGAAAAACTGAGGCCCAGAGAGGAGAGCTACAGCCAGTTCATCCCAGAGCTGGAGCTGAAGCCAGACCTGCTGACCTGGACCAGTTTTCTTCCTTGGCCCTCAGGGTCTCAAACGAAGGGATTCATATAAACTTGCGAGTAAGGCAGAGAGCCAGGCTGACCTGTATCCTACAACAGGCTGGCTGCTTTGATGTGACGTAGTAAATACCTGGCCGTAAAGGGAAGCTGAGGTGAGTGGCATGATTGGAGGTGAGTTCCTGACTCTGCTCAGCGGAGGGGAAAGCATCGAGGGGCACCTCTCATGACAGCACCAGAATATGAAAACCACGTTGTCCTAATCCTGATCACGCTTCTGCTTACTAACAGGCAACTCATCTGAAAGAAACCCCTGTTTCTGTATCCAATTGTTGGAAAACATGTCAGGGAATTAAAATTAACTGTGTTCATTGTAATCATCCTTTTGCCGCCCCTGGCCCTGGAGTTGTGGGCTGCATTAGATCAGATTCCTAGCAGCAAGCCGCTGACTGAGAGAAGGAATTTTGGCGAAAGCTATTGGGAAACGACAGAATGACCAAGAAGGCAGGAGAACTATGTTTAGAAACTCTGCCCTAGACCGTGGATGCCCCCAGGGATGCTGCCAAACATCCCTGGGTGTGTGAGCACTCTCCGCGGCCTGCCTCCCGATGCTGCATCCGCTTCTGGTACGGCCGCCTCCCCAAGGGCTGTGGCTGCCATGTGTGTTCTCAGAATGGACTGTTCACCTATTTTGAGATGTTGGCTCCAGATTCATTGGCTGCTTGGGCATCTGGAGAGGTGGGATGCCCACTTTGTCCTGAACCCTGGCAGCCAGAGGGGTCCTCTGGTGGGTTCTGATGCTGGGCAGTCCCATGAGCAATGACCATTGCAGGCGCCATCATCTCGATGGGGGGGGGGAGCTTCAGAAGCCCCTCTTCTCTCAATCTCTCACCGTTTCCCTTAACCCAGACGCCTGAAAGCCCACACAAAGGGGGTTTCTCTGGACTTAGGGCTTTGCCTTCCGTTAAAATACGAAGACCAGATCTTTCCATCACTTGCTCCTCAGTGTGAGTGAACAGCGGTTGGGTTATTTCCCAGGACACCGCAGTCTAGCTCTCTCACATGGAATGCCCCTCTAGCATTTTTGTGAAGTGCACCTCATGCTGGAACAACAGCCACCCTGTCGGCTCTTGGGGAAACCACTGATGCTTCCCTAGGTGGGCGTCCCGGCGCTGGGTCCCAGGAGTGCCCAGTCTGTCTCTGCTTTCCCCTAGGGAAGTCCTGGGTGAGGATGCGCCCTGAGGAACCAGTGAGTTGAGGAGGACGTGTGTTCAGTTTTCCAAACCTTTGGCGGCCACACATCCCTGTTGTCACCACCCCTACTGGCTGCCAGTTTTTGTTCACACACATTTCCTAGGTGCCAGGTGTCGTGCTAAGGGTCCAACCCAAATTAGCCCGTTTAATCTTCTCCACTTAACAAAGAAGGCAACTGTGGCCTGAACCACACAGCCAGCATGAGACTGGGATTTGAGCTCAGGCAAAACCCTGTGCCTTCCCACTATCCTCATCTCTTTCCCCAAAATACAGCTCCCCTCCTGACCCTGACCCCCCACCCCGCCCTGCTGCCACTGTACACAAGAGAATCTAAAATCACACTCAGCGTGCTCCCAAGGCAGATGCTCTGAGGACCACCTGACTCTTAGGGTACCCAGCCTCCCTGACCACTCAGGGTTCCGACACTGCCAGGTGGGTAGGCAGCGGAGCAGCCGCCCTGGGGTCTCCCAGAGAGGGAGGGCTAGAACCTCACTAAGAAGTACTCATTACATGCTGAGGAGGCACCAGGAGCTTTTGGTACGCTGGCACCTTGGAAATAAATGATCCAACCAAATGAGAAAAGCAAAGCCTATTTATTTGGAGTCAAGGGAGTCAGCCACCATCAGCTGAGTTTTGGCAGCGACTCAAAGGCAGGCGGGGTGGGGAGTAAGCTTTCTAGTGGAAAGAAAGAAGCTTCGCATAGGCCCTGGTTGGAGGCTGTTGGCCTGGGAAGGCTGGAGGCAGCTCACTAGAAGGGGGAGCATCCGATGTGATGGGTTAGGGATGAGTGTTTGGCTTTCTCGGTTTGGTCCTAGGTTGGAAGCAGGGACAAAAGTCAGGGAAGCTGTCAGTTACTAATTGAGTCCTGGCCTTTTGGGGTCCATTGTTACCGAAGTTATTGTTTAGTTTCTGGAACTGTCATTGGAGATGGCAGCTGGCTACCTGGGGTGGTTAGCATAGAGGAGGGGTTGCTGTGGTGTGTAAGCAAAAGTTCTGTTTTCATATATGGTCTGGCTATTGTCCATTTGTACTTTCAATCTCTCAGCATTTAATCTCCACAGCGGCCGGTCTTACAGATGAAGAAATTGAGGAAGCAAGTAATGTGCCTGCCCTCCCTCCGCTGGGATGGTCACGTGAAGCCAGGCCCCCACCTTCAATCCAGCCCCGCACCCTACCAGGGAGCCTTAAAGACATAAATCCGAGGGCCTTGTTTCTTAGTTTCAGGCCTCCCAGGGCTGCTTTCCGGTTCTCTTAGAATAAGATCCAGCTTCCATCTGAGATCCACAAGCCAACAGATTCAGATTCAGCACATGTGGGGCCCTACCTACTCCCCCTGGGCTCCTCCAGACTCCGTTCCAGGCCCCAGGGCACCTCTGAGGCCTCCAGAACCTCTGCTTCTTCTCACCTCAAGGCCTTCCCACTCGCCTTCCCCTGCCTGGAACTCCTTTCTCTGTCCTCAGCACCCTCAGGGCACACTCGGGCATCACTTCCTCTAGCCTAAGCAGCTGCCTTCACAGATCAGGACCCTGCCATCCCTTCCTCACCTCCATGGCACCTCTCACATCCAAATGACACGGGCCTTCATGTATTGGTGGGCTGTCTGTCTCCCCTACCAGACGGAGAGCTCCGTGAGGACGGGGCATGGACCTACCCTGTCCTGATGTGTTCTCAGGGTCTGGTCCACAATAGGTGCTCAGTAAACACTTTGTGAATGAATAAGCAAGTGGATCTTGAACTCCTTCCTCCACGGCTGCTTTTCATATTCCTGAGACGGTGTGCCAGCTCCCTCCCCGACCCGTGACTAAGGGGAAGGGTGACGCCCAGAGCCAGCCTCAAGTGTGACCACAGGGACTGCCCGGGGCCCCTCTCTTTGGGGTGAGCTGTGCAGTGACTCAGCAAACAGCCCTTAGGGAAGAAAATGGGGTACTCCCAACAGCAGGTGCCCACAGTAACCGAGAGTCACATGCAAAATGGATGGGCCAGGGGATTTACTGGATCCTGTCAAATACTGGTGACACTCGTCCAAGTCAGTTTTACCACCGTCCCCACGTCTCAGCCCATGATGTGAGGCTCAGGGAGATCAAGGAGGTCGTCTGAAGCCCCCAGCTAGTGAGGGGCCCAGGCGGGGTTTAACCCGATCTGATGCCCTTTATTTGGACCCACGTGCTTCTGCCAGATGCTTGCATCCCTGCTCTTGAAGCTCACTTCAGTATGCCGTCACCTGGTGCGGGGAATGGAGAGGGACTGAGTTCCTCCCCCTCCCACCCACCTCCCTCCTATGTTATGAGGTGGGGGTCTCTACGTGGTTCCAACAAAATAGTGGACATCTTTCAACTTGGGGATAAAGCCAGGACGGTGGCTTCCTCTGGTCGGCCTGAGATCACTGACCCCCACCCACTTCGATGTCCCATCTATCCGAAGTGAAGCGCATTCCATCTTGCAGCTGAAAACTGACTCCCACTTTGCGTCGACCACGGGAAGAGACAGACTCAAGTCAAGCTACACGTGACCTGACTCCAAACATGAACAGTTGTTGGTTTATGCTGATGTCACCCCACCGAGATGTGACATAAAACTACAACAGAAAGCTGCAGGGAACTTGCTGTGAGGGTGGAGGAGAGGAAAGCTGTAGTTCTGTTTTATAATATTGGAGAGGCAAGCACGTGGGGCACGGGACCAGAAGTCAGGACACTGTTGTTCTATTCTTGGCTCTGCCATTAGCTTGCTGTGTGCCTTTGGGCAGGTCACTTCCCCTCTCTGCGCCTCAGTTTCCTCATTTTATAAAGCCCAGTGGAGAATCTCTGAGGCTCCTCCTTTCACTTCTAAAGAGCCCATGGGTCTAGCTTGGTCCCCAGCATGGGTGAAGAAATCAAAGACTCGGTTTCATTTCATAACTTGGGCCCCTCGGCACTTCCCAGTTGGGCCTGGGAACAGAACCAGGCTCTCCCTGACCACGCTAATCTGAGTTTCAAGGGGGTGGCCAGCAGCCTCGGCTGTTGGAAACTTCACTCAAGGAGAGGGCAGGGGCGGATGTGGGCTGGACAAAAGCTTAGTCCTGCCACCCAGGGGTTGTGATTGGCACCCTGGCATCAATGTGTATTCAGACTGGAGCTTCAGTTTTCGGAGGCTCAAGTGTCCTTAGCCGCTGCTTTTGATCAATGGAGAAGAGTGAAAGCAACAAACAGTAACGTCCATTTGCTGGCAGTTTCAATCGTTTGTGGCATTTAATTAGCATAATTGACCTGAACTGAAACTTTTTCTCCACCTGAATTTCAAAATACATCACCGCTCTCCCACCCCAATACATCTGAGAAATTTTCTTTTTTTTCCTCCCAAAACTGAGGTTTTAACTAAAGCCCACTATCAAAACACGATCTAATACTTTTATCTCATTGAAGACATTTGATGCTTATTAAAATATTATGGCTTTGAGGCTTATTTTGATTTTTTGCCCAAGAGTGTATGCAGAGCCTTGCTGCTCAGATAATAACAAAGAAACCTTAAACATGAAAAAAACACATGAAAGGTAATATGTTCCCCACTAGTCCCAGTATCATTTCCCCAGGATTACTGCTTTCCAAATATAGCATTAGTTTAAAAATAAAAGGCCGTTTACAGGAATGGGACACTCGCTCCTACTTTGGAGCATATGGGCCTTCCATGGGGCTTACACAACACTTCGTGGAGCGAGACCTGCAGGAGAAAGGATGGGCGTGGAGACCCCCAGCACGCCTCCTCAAAGGCCCCCCCACCAGAGAGGCCACCTACCCTGAGCCAAGGGCCGAGTCTCCCAGGCCCCTTCAGAATTGCTTTTTTGTGCATTGTGTTTTCCAGAGAATGAAAACAATTTGGAAGCTGACAAGTGGTCAATTGGGAGCCACCCAGGAAGAGAAGTGACATCCTAGAACTCTGCATTCTGGTTTCAGGAGTGGGAGAGAGGGTGGTTGCCATCCATGGGAAAGGGGTCCCTTTGGTCCTGGCAGATCCAGGGGCCGCAAACACCAGACGGGAAGATTTAAATCATGCAGGAAGCCCACGAGTGATGTGTAGAAGCTTGGTTTCTTTGACTCAGACATGCAATTATTTTGCTAAGGATAGCTCAAGTCCATTTTCAGTTGGATGAACTAATCTAGCCAAGGGACAGAAGAGTTGTGTACATAGCAAGGCTCTCTCAAATGGCAGTGACAGCCACTGCAGCTTGCATCCATGGGTTGGCTTGCGCCGAGGACCCCCCGGAAGCTGCCAGCCTGCTGAGGGCCTCCGAAGAGACTCATGTTGCACGTTTGCTATTTTGGTCCCACAATGCAGGCCCCTTCCGGTTTCAGGAGCCAGTCTCCTGGCGCTCACCCAGCATCCAGCTTCGAGAGGCCTCTGGGAGCCAGGGAGCAAACTTCCAGCCTGAAGGGAGGGCAACATGCTCCTGGTTTTAAATCCCCAACTAAATGCCAACCATACCTTGTTGTCAGCAGAGAGGGGAAGATCAAGAGGGAGCGATGGAAGAGAAAGGAGAGGTGGTAACAAGAGCTGAAATTTATTGCCCCGGAGCTGGCAATCTCCTCGGAGGAGGCGGCACTGCCCACGGGGCAGGGGGCTCTGCCTTTGCCATGGCGCGCGTTCCTTGCATGGAGCCAATCACAACTCAGTCGGGGGTGGGGTGGTGTCTCTGCGTCCGGTTGGGGAAGTAGCCCATCTGACTGTCAGAACTGGGACCCCGTTGTCTGGCCTTCTCCTGTTACTGCGCTTGATGCTCCAAATTCCTCCTTTAGGCCAAGAAGACTCATTTCCCTAGTCCAGCGGCTGGCGCAGAGTGGGCAGCCAGCTCCCTCGAACGGAGAGAACAAGCCCCTGGGTACCAGTCTCCTGAGAAGACCCGTGGCCTGGAGGGTGGAGCCAGTCCTGGAACCAAGATCACTGCTTCCTGTCACTGAGCGCTCACTACCGCCCAGGTCCAGAGCTGAGTGCGCTGCATGGTTCTCTCCTTTAGCCCTCACACCACCGCCCTGACCCCGGGTCATCTGGCCATGCCTGTCTTGCGGGGAAGGGAACCGGGGTGCGGGGAGGTTGATTCCCTCGCTTCAGCTCACACAGCTGGTGGGTGGGGCAGTGGCCTGGCCACTGTACTGAGCCGTCTTGTCTCCCTTACCTCTCATTGGCCCACTGTCCTGAGCTCCCAGCAGGTGCTCCCAAGCCCCTTGGGGAGATAGAAGAGGGAGTCTATCCCTTGGGAACAATCCTTAGCTTGGTGCCACTTCACCGTTGCAGGGACTATCCCTCCTTGGGGATGGTCGGCATCACAGGAATTGAACATGCACCAGTCGGTACCAAGACTCTGCTTCTGGCACTGTGATGCCCCCAGGAGAAATACAGGTCGGTGGGGGTGGGTTGTGGGGGGAGAAACTCCTCCAGGAGCTCACGTGGGTGCAGAAGGAAAGTAACGAGATGACAAAGGGCGATATTAAATGGTTTGAAGAGTGGGATGGTGGCAAGGGAATTTCCATCATAAAATGGAGGAGTTGAGATCCACCTTAGAGATCATAGTTTTAATGATTAATCTACAGATGGGGAAATAGAGGCGTAAAGAAGGAAAGCGAGTCGTCCAGTCATTCAGCTAGCTTAGAACAAAGCTGGGGCCAGAACTTAGAGGTCGCCACACTCCTGGCCACTTACTCCTCTGCCTGAGTCTGCAGTGGCCGGCGAGGCAGGGAAGAGGAAGGTGGTTGGCAAAACTCTTCAAGGAAACAGGGACTTGCATAGGACCTTGAGGAAGTAGAGGCAGGCTGCCAGGGGAGGGGATGTAAGGACCCTCCAGGTAGAGGAAGGGGCATGTGCGTGATGTGGGGCTGGAAACTTGGTGGGCTGGAGGTGAACAGATTGCATCCCACTCCTACTCATGAGTAGAGGCTGCAGGGAGTGCTGGGGGAAGAGGATTCAGGGGACGAAGGAGGGCCAGGCTCGATTAGCAGTGTCGGCTGGAATGTGGGGGTAAGGAGGTGATCCTGCTGCGTGCTTGTCATCCCCGGCACACGGTGTGTTTAAAGGATGGTAACCTGTGTTAGCTCTTCTGACCCCCTGACAGACCCTGATGGGAGCTTGGGTTGGGGGTTGGGGGGTAGTTTGTTCATTTCTCTGTGGTGGAGAATTTCCTGCTCACTCTGACTCACCTCTGCTGATATCAGCAGATTCTCTGCATCTGTTTCATGGGACCTGTCACCTGCCAAAGGCCGGCTGCCGGCCCTGCAGGGGAGGCAGCGGGTCCAGCAGTCATAGGAGGGCTTGAGCAGCGAGAGAGGGCAGCTACCAAGCCCCACAGGCCTGCAGAAGAGCCTCTGGGCTCCCGCATTCAAATGGGCTCCAGTGGCCACTGCAGGAAGACGCCACATTTCTGCTGAGTCGGAGCCATTGTAGACTCTGTTCACCCATAATGAGTGAGATTCTCCAGGAAACATTACCATATCGGACGTGGGGGCTGCCCAGGTAAGACAAGAGGACAATCTGAAAGCCAGAGGTCATGACTTCTGATCTAAGTGTTGGCTTTGAAATATTCCAAACTCCCTCAGAACCTACTTGGGTCAACGCTGCCCTTCATTCTTCTGAGAAAGAGAGAAAGTCAGACATGAGGAGCCTCTGAGTGGCGTGGGGCCGGGAGATGGGTGGGGCCCTTTGGTTAAAGCGAATTCAGCGCCGGTGAGATCCTGAATTCACAGTGGCCACAGAGGGCTCGGGTGGGGTGCAAGCCCTTTTGGTCTAAATTCTCCATTGCCCCCTCCCGCCAAAGGAAGGGCTCCAGCCAGCCAGCCGGTGGCAGAACGAGACATCCCGGGTCGGGGGTCGTTTTCACATTTCACGTGTTGTATTTCCCCACCTCATGAGTGCAGTCTGACCCACCAGCCTGGAAGGCTTTGGTGGGGTTGAACTTGCCCTACATCAAGTACCCCCCTCCCTCCACTCAGGAGAAAACCCCGCCACACTGCTGCAGACTCCGAGGGCATCGGATTTTCTAGAACACATCAAACAGCTCGAGTCTCCCTTGTAAAAGTTTTACAAGAAAATCAGTGAAGACTAGCCGAGCCATCCTTTCTCTCTCCTCCTCCTTAAATTCCAAACCGGAGCTGAAATTCTCGATCCCCACACTTTGGTGTCGGCTGGGCCAGCCGAGCGCTGGGCTGGCGGGCATGCAGCGGCGGAAAACCTCAGCCCTCGGTCATTATACTTGCAGGCCACGGCTTGTGGGATCTGGTGATTTGGACATATTTTATTTAACCAGCTTAGTAAAAGGTAATATTCAGCAGCTGTGATCTATAGCAGAATTACAATTTTCAGGGTCAAGGAGGGATTTTGATATTAGGAGGTTGGGCAGGATGCTATGAAATCTCATGAGCTGTCTTTAAAAATAAATGAGAAAATAGGTTATCCGAGAGTCATTGTAAGGGAAAAATCAATAGGCAGTGTCTATTCACTTGGGCTATCAAAATCCTTGAAATTTGAACAAAAGTTTCACGTTTAGTGTACTGTAGGTTTTGAAATATCGGTGCTGCAGGCTGGGTGGGTACCAACTCATTGTGCTGTGCATCCAAACGAGGCCAGTCTTGTGAAGCTGCTCTGCTTCCTCCAAAGACAGGGGAGGGTCCTGGTGACTGGATTAGCCGGGTGAAAGGAGACTCCTCCGAGGCAGGCGGTCCACGCACCGACACTGGGAAGCACCCGCTCTAGTGAGAGCAGGTGTGGCCGGTGGCTCAGCCCAACGTCACGGTGCTAACTCCTGTCCCGCAGAAATGGGGATCCATGTGTCTTCCTGCCCACACCATTCACAGTGCCTGTGCCCTGGGATGGGAACAAATGACCATTTAGGGGGGCACTTCCTGGTGGTGATATTTTGGCTGAGCAGATCATCTGGAATGACAGAAGTTATCTCCCACTCATTCATTCAGTCTGAATCAACAAATTTCTTTTTTTCAGTGTTTTAAGCATGTCTTTAAATTTCCTTCAGGACGCTCTGACCTTGGCATTGAAGAGGCTCAAATCAGCCCAGTCCGGACTGCCTACCTCTCCAAGGTCTCTCTGTGACCGAATTCCTGTGGCAGGTAATTGACAGGCAACTGCTGGGTCTCCCGCACCAGCCCATGAGCACTGGGTGAGGTGGAGACTGGTTTGTGGTTGCATGCTGTTTTCCAATCCTTGGTGCCATGTCTGACATTTAGTGTTCAAAATATTTCAAAATCTGTTTTTAAATGAATATTTTTTAAGGATTGAAAAAAACGAGTATCTTCCTTTTTTAAATGAATCTAAGGCATTCCTGACATATTTTAAGGCCATAATCATAAGGAATCTTTAAAGAAAACAAAAAAGCATGGCAAAGCCCCACCCTCAATCATATCTGTCTACCAAGACGTCACAGACCAGCTCATTTAATCAAGACGAAGGGGCTGGTGATGTTTCATGACTGGTGGTGCTTTCTGTGGGTCAGTCACCTCGTTGACTCCTCCTGTGGGTCCTTGGGGGGGCCAATATCTTCCCTACCTTACAGATCATCCCAACTCACCAGTGAGGGAACCAGAGCTCACATGCCGGCCTGTGATCCCTCTTCGAAGCCATCTCTTGGTGCAATTAAAGAAGAAGAAGAAGAAAACGTGTATTCAAAAGCAACCTTGAACCTGATCCAAGTTTCATCATCAGAAAAAGAAGACAATGTCTATAGCCACAAAACAGAAATTGTAACAAAGCACTGAACTGAAGATTTATAACTCCCCTTCAGTTAGAAAGGGAATGGGAGGTAAGAGAAATGATCCAGACGCAAAAGACGGGCATAGCAGACTTTGGAATTAGGCATTTTATTTAGCTCCTCAGATAATACAAGTTAGTTAAGGAAATAACAATCAAGACGCATTACTCGTACTAACGATATGTAGAACCACATTTCCAAGAAATCTAATGAAAATAAATTATTATGTGGAATACGGCAAATAAATAGACTTTTACAAACAATAACTCTGTGAATACTAGAGAGAGAGAAAGAAAAGTGAGGTTCCGAGAAGGGGGCTTGTGGAGCTGCGGGAAGTTGAAACTTGAAACTAAGTCCTGAATGAGATGTAAGAAACAGCGGTGCATTAATGAAAATTAGCAACAGACATTTGAACTCCTTTTCCTCATCCCCTTGGTTTTAGGAGTGATTTCTCCCCATCCCCGAGACGGGCTTCGAGCAAGGCTCCTGACACCCACCGTCTAAGTGATCCAGATAATGTAATCGCAGCATCATTAGGAACCATGAAATTGCAATTCCTCGGGGAAGGAGCGCTATCGCTCAGTTACACGGAGAAGAGCGATTAATTAGCAGATCTCAGTTTAAAGTGACTATGTACTACACGGGTTCTAATCCCACTCTGGAGCAGCTCGCAGGCCTAATGAATTATCTGGAGGAAGTTGAACTGGAGCCAGAAGACATCACTCAAAATGTGATAATAAGTGAAATAAGATAAACTTAGAAAAAAACCCAAACTTTAAAACGATAGGCAGATCACCCGCTCTCAAGGAAAAGCCGTAAAAGAAGGCGGGGGCGGGGGTGGGGGTGGTCATCTAAGTTTTCCTCTCTCCTGAAATGACACTGTTGAGTATGAGCTTTATTCTTTGGACTGCGACTGAGGCCACTTGATCTAACATTCATGCATTCATCCATTCACTCCATAAATGTTATCTTAAAGTGACAGTACTTTCACAGAATACGGCAGGACCCATTCCGCCCTTGGACAGCTGAGTCCTCAAACGTCAGGCAAGGCAGACTGGACGCTGCACTTCGAACCCCGAGTGATGATAGCTTTGGAAACAATTCTGAAATTGGGATCTCTTCCCCCGGCAGTGTAATGAGAAGCAGGATTGTTACCATTCTTAAGATGCTCCCTCAACCCAAACCCGGTTGGGTACCCAGCCTCCTTGGTGCTGCTGCTGAGCCTCCTACCAGGCTCTGACATCCTGGGTCTCACTGGATACAGGACGGATGAGGGCAGAGATCAGTAAGTGGTCTTTGCACACTGTTAGGCTCAGCTTTGGGCTGGCTGATATCTTTCCACTCCACAACTTGCTTGGATTCCAAATTCAATCTCTCTGGGCACAGAGGCCTCTATTCTGTACCTATGGGGGGAGGTTAGACTGGGGCTTCAGTTCTAGGACATAATGCCTGGGGAGAACCCCTGGGAGAGAGACTGGCTTGTCAATGGTGGTGAAACCCACATGATGGGGGCTGAACTCCCGTTTAAGAAAGAAGGACTGTGGCTCCAAGGCCTGGGGTGGGCACCACACTCTGGTTTCTAAATCTCCTTCATGGATTTTATCCAAGTGCACGTTCCTAATGTGTCCATGAGCAAGGGCGGGAAGCACAACCCAATGGCCTGGTTTCCTGGTAGGGAAATGGGTGCCTGAGAGGGACAGTGACTCATCCAGGCGGGACTGGCTCCATAATGTGCAAGATCCAGAGCAAAACAAAAACGTGGAGCCCCTCATTCAGAAAGCAAAGGAAAAAATGCTGTTTTCTTTCTTCCCTGGTCTTTCTCTCTCTCAACTTCTTCTGGTGTTTAAAAATTTCTACTTACTGTCCTTCAAAATTAAATCAAAAATTTAAATTATTGGCACAAATGGTACCATTCACTTTTATACCGCACAATTTTAAGTGCAAAATCAGAATATTTTACATGTGTGCGGAATCGTCAAAGTTGTGCACTGTATTTCGTGGCTCTCAAGAGGTTACCTTGCACCGACCAGCAAAGACAAATGCAGCTGAGGACTATGAGCCCCGTGGTGCAGAGGCCAACACTACTAAGGAGGCCAGTGTCTCCGTGGCCGGGCTGTGGCTTCCAGAATGTGGAGCTGGTTGAAGTTGTGTTTCCTCATGCAGAAGAGAAAAGCCAGACCAGAGGCTGAAGACCTGACATCCACCCCGGCCCTGTCACTGACTTGCTGGGTGATCTTGAGCAAGTGTCATCCCCTCTCTGAGCTGCATTTCTCCACCAGGTTGGTCTAAATGGCCCCTAAAGCTCGCACAGTGTGAGGGCTCCATGAATCTGAGCTCAGCTTGGCTATTGCCATCCAAACTGTCACCAAGGCAGCCAGCACAGAGCTCAGGGGGCGCTGACCCACGTTTCCTCATTTCAAGACCCTTCCCTTAGCTCCATGTGTCTCATCTCCCAACACAAAGGAGCTCAGGGAGGCCCGTCTGGAAGCCGGGATGCCCAATTGCCCAGACATCAAAGTGTCTCCACTGTCTGGGGTGGTGGGGGTGATGCAGGTGGAGGGAGGTGACCAACTCACCCACGTGCCCAAATCGGAATTCTGCTTCTATTTTCCCCTTTCCGCATGGGGGACAGAGAGAGGAGAAGAAGGAGAGACAAGCCTTTGAAAAACGTCTCTTGCTCCATTTGCTCAGCCCGGCCACACTCCCGTGGTGCACCTCTTAGCCACTCGGCAACTTTTCCCCTTTTATGATATTTTGGGTTTCCGATTGCCTGCTAAGTCAAACCTTTATCATTTAATAAGCAGGAAAAAGAAAGAAAGAAAGAAAGAAACGCCTCCAAGTCAGGCCCAGGCTAAACCGTCCCCATTCCTGTCCCCTGCCTCTCCTGGGCTGGTCCTGAACAAGGGGCCAGGGCTGATGGGGACTCTCCGCCTGCAGGCAGGTGTCAGCCCTACTCCTGCTGCAGGGGGGCAATTCGTGGAGATGGGCTTCAATCTCAGGGGCAGCAATGGGAGCAGCAGAGACAGGGGCATCACAATGTGATTTCCAGGCACCTGAGATCAGAGCGCAAGTCAAGACCCCAGGTGTGAACACAGCTTTCTGACCTCCGGGCCCACGGCTGTGGGATTATTCCCTGTTTTCTTATCTGTTTTCTTGACCATGTGTCCTCAGGGCCTGGAACATAGTAGATGCTCAATAAATATTTATTGATTAGACGATTCGATCTGATTATACCTCTCATGCTTCAAACAGGGGAAGGTTTGATTATTTAGAAGAGTTGCTGGGGGCAATACTGAGCACATGGCAGCCACCTAGCTCTCCTGGCTCTGTGATTTCTCGGGAGGGGTGGGCTTGGATGAAGAGGAGACGGAAATGAGGCAGAGACACGGAGGGTGTCAGTGTCCTGCTGTGCCAAGACCCCTGGATGGAGCAGTGTGGGAAAGGTCTGCAGGAAAGGTTTTCAGGGCAGAAGTGATCCATCTGGGCTCCTCCCCAATGTCAAATTGAGCACCACAGCGCCCTTGGCCGCCTGTCACCCTCAGTAGGACCCGGACAGGAAGCTGGAGCAGCTTGGCTGGACCCCAAGGTCAATGGTGCTACCCCCACCCCACCTTCTTGCTCTGTCATCCTTCTCAGCAAGGGCACTACTGTGGGAGAGGCCAGAGGACCCTCAACCAGTCACCTCTCCTTGGCAGAGCCCACGTGTTCCCAGAAGCCCCGTGTCTGCCTGAGCAGCTGAGGGCCCTGGCCAGGTGTGTGGGGGCTTCCAGGGTAAAGCTGTGTCCTGGTAACCCACTATCACCCAGAAGGGCAGCTGATGCCAGAAGAAGCCTCCAGGGAGCTGGTCCCAGGGAACCAAGGCCCCCATCCCTTCCCCTTCCTCCAAAGACTGCTAACTGCTCCCTCATGTGGTGAAGCACTCCTCCCCCAAACCCAAAATCTCCCTCAGGAAAGGGTCAGGCACAGGCAGTTCCCTCAGAGGGATCACTCACTGGCCGATGAAGCCACCTAGGGGAACATGAATCCCCGAGGTTCAAGGTCAGTAACCAAGGGAGGGAGTCTGCAAAGGTGGGATTTCGGGTGTTTACCAGCCAGGAGGGTGCCACCATGCAGGGTCCTGGCTGACCTGACAATTGTACACCCTTCAGAGGGCCAAGGCCTCGGCTACTTCCTGTGTCCAGAAAAGAAGCAAACAAGGGAAGGGAACAGTGTTGCGGAGCCTCGGGGGGTGGGGCTGGCAGGCCTCGGTCCCTGCCTCTACCTGCCTACAGCCTATGCTTCTCCACTGAATTTAACAGCACTTCTGACCCAAGGAGGTGAGGGCTTCTAGCCACATTCTCAGCTCCGCTCCCTCTGATGTTGTAAGACAGGGACAATTAAGAGGAAAATGCAGTACCGCATGCCAAAGTGCCGGGCCCAACGGTGGGCATACAGCAGGCCTCCGTAAGTGTCAGCTGAGGGCGCCTCTGTGGCCCGGGTCTTTGGCAGAACCTTCCAGAGAGAAGCTGAAGCCCGAGGATGTGTTCGTTCTCAACTCTGTGGGGCCTCGGCATGCAAAAAACATTTCTCTCCAACTCAGGTACTTTTCCCCGACAACATAAGTGAAAAACAAAAAAGTTGAGGCAACAAAGCGGCTGGAGAAGGGCCTCGGCTCCCCCTGGTCCTGTCCCCTCCTGAGCACACCTGGGGGAGGCTGGGGGAGGGAGGGGCGGGCTGCGCGGAGCGGGGCGTCCTGCCCCCAGGAAAACTCCAGGCAGCTCTCAGCAGAGCAGCATGTGCAGCCGATCAATACGGGCTTCGGGCCGCTGAGCTATTATTCACGCCAAAGGGCCTTGTTTGGATGAAGGGAAGGAGGGGTGCAGGAGTTCAGAGAATCACAGGCCGGAGCGCTGCTTCTCGGCACTTCCCCCTCTCTCTGTGATGCCCTCGTTATTTATGTAGCGCGAGTAACGAGGTGATTCAGGAGAGGTGCTCTCCCCACAGCATGCTGGGAGCCCCGCGGGGCTCAGCAACTGAGGTTGAGTGTGATTTGGGCTGGGGTCCCGGGCAACATGAGCCCTGCCTTTCCTCTCCTCTGGCTGCTTCTGAAGGAGGGCGATGACAGGCTCGGGGTGGCACAAAGTGGGGCCTACTTGCCTGCATCCCTCCCTCTTGGCTATTCCCCAGGAAGAGCACCCCCAACCATCTCTTGTTCCCTGGTGCTGGGGATCCACCCTTAACCTGCACACCGTCTGTTCCTTACCTCCTTATATACTCCCAACCTCATACGTTCCCGTCCTGCCATCTTGGTTTCCCCCATCATCTTGTTTTTGCCCTACTTGCCTATGGTAAGCCAGCTCTGGAACGTTCACCTCGCTACTAACCTGGACTCCTAATGAACCTGGACAGTCTCTCTCAGCACTCCCCATGTCTTCCCTCCTCCACAGCAGGAGAGGACACTGACCCTCCTGTTGGAATGGCTGCATCACTGTTTTCAGGACCCTGTATCCAGCCTTGGCTCCAATCACACATGCTATTCTCCTGCCTGCATCTGGCTGCTCTTGGTTCCCTTCAGTGTCTCCCTTCTTGGGTGCAGTACCTGTGGCTTTAAGAACTTTTCTGGGCTGACTGTGTCCACAGTCACCTGCCCCATTCTGAAAAGGCTGACATCTTGTCTAAGAGCCACCTAACTAGTCACATAATGAGGGCGGCTTCTCGCAGATGCCACTGGTTTGTGTCCAATGGGCTGTAGGCAGAGTGAAGCCATATAAACCAAAGTGTTTCCTGGGGTTTAGTTTAAGGTTAGTGAGGTACAGCATAGAGTGGGATCATATTTGAAGGCTGGCTTCATGTCTCAGGCAGTACCTCGACCAGTGTCTCTGGGAGTCGCACTGGAGGTGTGGCTCACCACAGAGCCGTCCTTCCTTCTGGAAGAATGATTCTGGGCAAGCCTTTTGGTGAGATGTGGAGTCCATTCCAAAGGTGGCAAGTTGTCATGTGGCTAATTTGGAGTGGACTGAAACAGAGGCTTGAGACCCCTCAGACCCTGGTGTGTCTGCCATTTCTAAGGCCACAGTGATTGATGAGGCTTGAGGCCAGGCCTCCCCTGGCTCACACCTGCTGGACTGGCCCCTCCTGTGCATCCTGAAGGGCTGCCTGTCCTTAGTGAGTGATGCTGAGAGATGCTGTGCTGGACAAGGAACATGTACCATCTCTCCCCTTCATCTATGGAGTAGCTGCCCAAGGAGCCTGGTCTCTCTGGGGATGGGTAGGTGGGAGTAGAAAGGGGCTGGGAGAAAAGTGCTCCCCATTCCCTGATATTGTCCTGCACACCTCAGCCCTGAAGTGCCCATGAGCCAGGCTTCTAAGAATGGCTTCCAAGCTTATATGAACTCATTGAATCAAATAGGATGACCAGACACAGTGACAGGATGGACGATGCCACTGACTTCTGACTCAGGAGGAGGATGATGAAGGAACTTTTCCCCTCAAGCTCACAGCCCACGGAAAAGCCAATCATTTCACCAATGGCAAGTCACAGAAAGGACAAGAGGTGGAAGGTCAGTCCCAGGAAAGCGCTGTTTCTGTTGTCTGCTAGGGAAGCACTGTTTGCAGTGGGCTTGTTGACTACACAGAGATGGCCCAGACGCTCCTCCATCACACCCTCCCAGCACCAGTATATGGACACACAAGTGTTCCTTTGAGAAGTCCCTACTTACTTTCCCTCCAGACCACAGTCCTCCAACCACACACTCAGCTAAAGGGGGAGGCAAGTGGACCAGAGACGGGACACTAGGAGCAGTTCCTTGGAAACCAGCCCCAGCCACAACCAACCAAGAGTCCTTGGCTCTGCATACACATCTCTCCCAGGAAAGCCATGTCCACTCCCAAGCACCGGGAGCCCCACTCGGCTGGCAGTTCAAACCAAAGAGATGAGGAAATCATTGCTGGTGGTTAATTCTTAACTACGTAGACAAACGGCTATAAATATTTATGATGGGAAATTTCATTATCTAAAAACTCTGCTCAAATTTCCGGCTAACTCCATGAAGAATGCCTGCTGAACAGGTTGCAAATTAAGAACAATTATTTTTCTCTTCTGCATTTGAATGGGACTTACAGCTAAAGTCATTTAAAGGGGTTAACACCAACCTTAATTAAATATTAAAGTGTGCCTGTACCTGCTGGTATTGTTGCCCCTTCGAATAAGATATAACCTATCTTTGACAAGTTTTCATCTTTCTCTGTGGAAGACGCTACATGAAACCAAATCAGTGGCAAAGAGGAGAGTAATGAATAATCTATTTCATATTCCAACAGTACCCAGAGCTCGGAGTGGAAAAATATTCAGTCGGATGATGGCAAGAGGCTGCTGGGGTACCACATGACACAGCTAATGTTTAAATAATAATAATAAAAAAAAGCGATAAACAAATCATTAGCCCTTAACAGTTGTTTAATGCAATTTGTTAATGAACGTAATGGTGGGGACTAATAATGAAAGAAAATAAAAACGCCTAAACAGGCGCCAAGTTGCTGGCGATGCGCAATTATTTCCTTGTCAAGTTTTTATGATTTAATGAGCCCCTCTGGGACTGACGGCTGTCAGTCAGTCGTGACTTTTTGACACCATTACAACTTCAAATACAGCAGCAGGCAGGCTGTTTTCCTCGGATTTGAAATACTGAAATGATCTGACAGTTTTAAAGAAAAGATGTGCAAAAAAGAAAGAAAGAAAGAAAGAAAAAGAAAAGAGGAGAGAGGGGAGGACGAGAAAGACAGTTGCTTTCCTTTCTTTTTTTTCTCCCCCCCTCCCTTCGTCTATGGAGTAGATAATCTCTGGATGCTGTTTGGTAATGAAAATCCAATCACTGAGGTCATTATCTGATGAGGTTTTTGGAACAGGCAGGCTTTTTTCTCCCTCTTTATTTCTTTACTTAATGATAACCCTCAATGGGCTTGCCCCGCATGGGATGGCCAGAGCCGCACAATTTTGTTCACCATTAATTTCAGCCTTTGAAGCTCAGGGCTCAGAAGCAGTAGCAAAGCAAACCCCCACCAAGCTGGTTCCAAAATAAGACAATCCAGCCTGCCTTAAACAGAATAGCAAATGGCCTCCCAGCCCCAGCCTGACAGCTGACGTCAAGCCCGCTGCATTTGTAGGCATTCGTCTTCAACGTGGAACATTTAAAACTCTTTACAACTTAAGAGACTTTAATTAAATTGCTTTTGATTCTGGAGCGGGGCAGCATCCGCTTTATTTATTCTGCCAGGGCAACTGTTTAGTCTGCATGCATTTTATATGGCAAGGGCTTCCTCCTTCCTCTTCCTCCCCCGAGTCCCGTCTTCCACCCCTCACCCTCCCCGTCGCACAGAATTTTTAACAAAGGCTCCTGACTTCAGAGATAGTCATCAATTGAAGTCTACATATGAAGTTCCTAGAACCTTCACAGTTCCACGAACTGCTTCGAATTGGGGGTTTTCTTCCTTCCCTAGGGGAGCAAGAAAGGAGGGCAAACAATTTACCTCCCTTGGGGCTCCTTCGAGTCTGTCCGGCAGCATCCGGGGCAACCAGGCGGGAACTCGGGGGGCCTTCACACCCACTTCCTGCAAAACCCTCACTCTGCCAGTCTAGGGGGTCACTCTCGAGGTGGATCTGATGGGGCTGTTAGGCCAGGGGTTATCTGTTCATATTCATCCCACAGTCAAGGTTGAATTTGGGCAAAATCTCAGGCAAGAGCTGATAAAGAGATAGAACCCCGAAGAAGCAGTCACTAAGCGGGGAGCGATGTACTCCCTCCTCATTTCCTCTACTTCCACGTGAACACCAGGTGTTACTGAAATATTTAGAAGCCAGCAAGTTTAGATGGTCAGATCAACCTGGCCCGCCAGGTGGCCTTGGGAAGAGTCTGGAGGCGTGAGGTGTAGCTGGGTCTCCGATTGTGCACTTGAACTAAGATCAACAGTTTCGAAGGAAGCCACCAGAGAGGCTGGCAGAACACTCCCCCACCGTTAGTTTCGGAACGAGGAGGAGACTACTTGTTTCCTTGCTTTTAATACTTTCTTCGATGTGTTTAGCACGTACGGAATTCCATTATCAGAATAAAAGATTCTTGCTGAGATCGATCCCTTAAGCTGATAGGGAAATTAGCACGGCCTCCCCACACCCTTGCTGGCCTACTTGGCTCTGCCCAGATCCCACACCAGCCCTGCGATGTAAAGGCTGCAGCATTATTTACAAAATCCTAAATGATTTATCTGAACACATGCAGGCCCTAGCCTGTTTCGATGAGCACAATTTCTCTGGTGGATTTTGCCATCCTGAATTTCCTCTCTAAATCGTAATGGTTCTCTTCTGAGTTGGGGGGGAAAAATCCAGTGCAGCATTCAGGTGCTCTCCGTCCATGGGCACAGGTGGTTAGCATTTTTTATGAAGGGAACAGGTTGGCTTTTCAAGGCTTCAAAGCTTCCAATTATATTCCAAAGATAGAAAGGACCCTGGAAGTGCCTATGAAGTCTTAAGAAGAAATACATTTTGCTTTATGACCAGGGGGAGAATGACCTCGACTTGGGCAAAACTTGAAGCCTGATCATAAATGGACTCATTCTGAACGCAATTCCCGGTTGCCTCGTACAGAGAGAAACCAAAGGAAATCACAGAGCACGTGAGAAGTCTGAACACGGCGCATTCAGGAGGGCTGCGCCAACATTTGCACAGCAAATGCCCAAGCCGTCCTTTCGTAACACGCAGCAATCCCTTAATCTTTGAAAGGAGGTTAGTGAACCTTTTCCATCAAGTTTATTTCTGGTGGCTCAGCCTATAAGACTCAACGTATTGATAATCCCATTTGACATTTTGCACTGATGGAGTCATGTCCTTGTCCTTCCTGAAATACTCCTGTTCTCTTTACATGCTGGAGTGGACGTGGAGAGAACCCTGTCAGACCTTCTGCATGTATGAGGGCTGCTTTGGGCGGTGCAGATATGAAGACCGAAAGGATACAGAGATGCTTGCACAGATCAGGGGAGAGCAGGTCACACAATTAAATAGCATGCCGGAGCTCAATCTGCCAGCAGATTCTGGGGAGAATGGGGGTTTTGGAAGGCTGGGACATCTTCCTTGTAGCCAGTAATCAAAGTTGTGAAAAGTGGATATTGGGTAGGCTCAGCAAAAAAATACTTTTGAGTTAAAAAAAATATGCATAGAAAGACAGGGAAAGTGCTAAGTCAATTTCCGGCACAACCGATGCTAAATATCCACCTTTACAATGAGCGCACACAGGCAGGTTGACCGTGGTCATCACGCCTCGGTAGGAACAGGTCTGGTCACTGCTCTGGCCCTTGCTTTTCTCTGCATTTTTTTTATCCTCACACATCACAGAAGGGCTGTTCAGTGACAAGAGGTGTGTGACAAACAGCACAGCCCATCAGAAGCTCCCTTGACTGCCAGATCATGGCCTCTCCCAAACCATGACCCGACAGGTCCACAGGGCAAGCAAGAATGTCTCCAAGGCTATTTTGGTCAGTAGATGAAATTACCAAAAGGCAAATAAACATTTGCCTTCCCCTATTAAAAAAAAATCTGGGTGAAGACAAATCTAGAAAAGGAAACCAACCCACATGCAGACAGGAATAGAAAATATTTTTACACTCTTTGCCCTTCAGCTGAACAGTGGTGAGTGCGCACGGGGGTCATTCAGGGCCTGTCAGTGCAAAAGAATGATTCATGTGACCATTTTGTCTTAATTACTCAGAACGAGCCGTTGTTGCTGTTTATCAGGGAAGAGCAGATACATCAGTGTCTCCTGACCGAGAAAGTGATCGCCATCAGGATGGTGATGACCAGGATGACAGCCAGGATGACGATCAGGATGCGGTTCTGGATGATTCTAGGAGAGAGCAAAGGAGGAAAAACAATTCACACGGATAAACAGAGGACACGGTCACAAAGATCAGCCAAGACAAAGTTGGCGAATCAGATGGAGGCTTTGCATCGTAGGTGGGGGTGGGGAACCCCGTGTGGGGGGTGTACGTGACACCATGCAGCTTTGTGGTTCTACAAATGATTCACCAGCAAACGAACGACCCCACGGTGACGGCCACGCGGCACCCAGAGAAAGGCTTACTGCGGAGCCACAGCGAATCAGATGACTTTCTGGTCTCCGAGTACCATGTAGTAATCCTTAAGCGATCAAGGGCCCCATGCGAGCTTCTCTTTTTAATTCAACGTGTTGGACAAGCCTCCTTTTTTTGCAGTGTTTCCCATGAAAGTGAGAGACTCCAAGGAAACATATGTCAGTAAGGTACTCACCTGTACAAAAATACCCAGGGAAAAGTAAAAGACTTAGGAAGAAAAGGACAGGATTAAGAAGCAAGTGTCAAACTTGCAGCTCAGGCTGTGAAACCATCATCTGTCACTGGGGCTCGCACTCCGCTACGCCAGGAGGAAACATTACATATGCTCCGTGGCAAAAAAAAAAAAAAAAAAAAAAAAGATGGAAATGAGAAATAATACAAAATACCCAGGTGATTCGTGGGCTTTGGTTGATGGACCCTCACCTCCAGGGATTCCAAACCCCTCTGCTCTGGCTCTGCCAGATGCGGAAGGGGAACTGGGAACTCAGAAGGAGAACCAGAGTGGAGACGCGCGCCCCGGGATGTCAGCAGAGGCTTCTGATGAGGCTGTTTCATAATTTGCTACCTCGTTCTGAGAAAAGAGGTCGGACGTCAGGCAAGGCAAGCTAGATCCAACGGCCTCACCCACTCCGGCCCCCAACAGGACCAACCACACAGAAACAGAGGCAGAGTCCTCCACCCAGCTGAGACCCCACCGCAAACCCCATCTGCCCGTCCTCCAAATACCAAGCAGGAGAAGGTCTGCTGACGGGGCCTTCCACAGGAGGAGCTCAGAGGGCCCAGCCAGGCCCCCAGTTGACCAGGGACCCCGCCCTCCTGCTTCATATCTTCGAGAAGAAACCTTTGCAGGGTGTTCGCAGCTTTTCCCAGCTTCTGGATGAGTTTCTTTCTTGGAGGGATGACAACATCCTCATGGTGTCGGCCGGATTCTTCCTGCCCACCCCCTTCTTCCCCAAACCTAAATGGATGGATGGAGCCGGTCATATCAGACAAGCCCACTCCCTGGTGGCCCCCCTGGAAGGACTAGCTCCCCCTCCTCCTGACAGGTTACAAAATGATCACATTTGCTGACACGTCTTCCGCAAAACTGCTTTAGTGCCTGTGTCCACTTTCCTTGAAGGAGATGAATGATCCGCTCGGTCCTCATTTATCACGTAAGGCTCAGCTAAGATCTGTCTCGTTTGTTGCTTCCCTTTCCCACTAGAAAGGCGGCGCCCTGACATTAATTCTTCTGCGATGACAGCTAATTCAGACTTAACAGACCATATTTACTCAGGAGCCGGGAAGATTCTTTGTCGCCAAAATAAATAAGTAAAAACGGTACTTCACGGCTTGTTAAAGTGAGGCTAATTACGAACACTGATCGGTGCTACTTGGTGGCTTGATTTAAAACCCAAATTGATTTTTGACCCTTTTCTCTGGAAGGGGCAGAAGTCTTCAGCACAGCCCTAAACATCCCGTTTGCCCAAGTCACTGTCAAAATCTCTATTTACCACAGTCTCCCGCATCAGCCTTGCAAAGGAAATCAGCAAAATTGAAACTCTGCAGTGAAGCACATTAAAAGCATGAAAATTCTTTAAAATTCTGCCTTAAGTAATATACGGTAGTGTGTCTCTGTGTTGACAACCGTTTTATTTGTGGGTTGAGGGCCCCAAGGCATCCATGATGCTAATTTATAAAGGATTAACTGTGGGTGTTACTTGTTTAATCTGAAGCACGGTTAGAAAAAGGAACGCACAGGAATCCCTAAGTCCTCAGCTCTTCTGGTCCTTCCCCTCACCTCAAGCAAGGCAAAGAGGAGTGGGTTTCACCCATGATTTTTCCCAACAGCCTGTATCTTTAACTCACTCAACACACACACACACCTGATCTCAAGGACACCGCTGGGTCCCAGATGTTCAGAAAGACCTTGGTGCGGCTGCAGAGCCAGGAGCCTTCCCGTCTCCGGCCCCAGCTAGTGGCAGGGCTCCTGGCACATAGGCTCCCAGGAGGACTGTCCAAAGGATGACAATGAAAGAACGCAGCCCCGGGAATTGTAATCATTCTATTCGAGGGAGAGTGGAAAAGAAATCTGTACGAATTTAATTGGTAGGAAAATCTCAGGGAGTCTGTGTAGAAAAGGCTGAAATTAAAAGCTGATATAAGCCCCCCAAAGACGGAACACTGGACACTGTGCCTTCTCACGGCGGCTCTGGGCCTTCTCCCCGAAGCTAGGAGAAGGAATGGTCCACATGGAACTGAGGCACATGCTGGCGATGGAGGAGGTCGGCAGGAGACAAACCAAAGACTGGGAGACATCTGGGGCGAAGGGTGTAGAAGCGCAAAGCAAACAAGCAAACAAAACCCCAAAAGGCTGGAGTTGATAGAATTGGATGTAAGTTTGATTCTGGTCAGACACCAACCCAGCTTTGGATCTCAAAGCTGTCGGGCAGATACCGTGTCTCCAAGGACCAGAGAAGTGAGCTGTTGGGTCCCTTGAGTAGACAAGACCGAGCCAGCCTGGAGGGGGAATCAAAGGCTGGTATTGGTGCGCCCATGTGTGAGGAGGCCTGGAGTACAGTCACAGCCAGGGACAGCTGGCAGGTATGACTGTAGGCAAAGCAGAAAGGAATGCAGAGTCCAGAGAGAATCAGAACCACAAGCCGGGAAGCTGGGCTCCCAGCTAGTGAGACTGAGTAGGAACTTTGGGGGAAGCCCAAAGGAACTTCCATCTAACTTTGGACAGGGTTGGGGGGGTGGGGGGAGGCTTTAAGTTCAACTAGGTCTGCAGCAAGCAGTCTTAATCTCCCTTTTGAAAATGCAAAGTGTGTTTACCCAGTAAATAATTTAAGAAAGAATATACACTTGAAAGAAGACATCCATTGAAACAGCCAGGCTAAATTGCCTCCAGGCAAAAACTTGTGCATTTGCATGCTGCATTCTATTAAGTGAGCTCGCTGTGGCTTTAAAAGAATGCAGAGCCAAATTAAAAGGAATGTGGGCCCGAAACATCAAGGATTCTCCAAGTTTACATTATGAATCACAGTGCTGTTGATACAAGATGAATTAACCATTTACTTTGAGGCTGAACTCACAAAGTACTATTGAAAATACTGATCCCCGTGTGGAACCCAGGGAGCGGCTAATCTTTCCATTGCCAGTCTCCTCCCCCTCTGGAAACAAGCTCCTGCGTGTGGCAGCCGGAATCAGAGAAGACTGGTTAAAGGCAAGGAGGCAGGCGAGGCACTGGCGCAGCTCTCTGCTCCGGCTTGAGGAACCCAGGAATTCCCCCGTAGCAGGCATTTCCACATCCCTTGGTGTCCAGCCCTCCTCTAATTCTGGGCACAGACTGCACTCACCTGTCCCTTGCCGTTAGGCGTGGCCATGTTCTAGTCAATGGAAGGTGAGCAAAAGAGCTGGGTGTCACTTCCATCCACGTGGAGGCATTTATCTTCCAGGGTCTGAGTCTCCAGCTGGCTCTTCCCTCCCTGTTCTGATCCAGGGGGCTGTCCATTCCAGGAGTGCAGTTACAGGATGGTGGAGACTCCTTCTGCCTGAATCCCTGAGTCATCACATGGAGGACCATCGCCCTAGAGGCTCACCCGGGCTCACAGTGCACTTGTGTTAAGCCAATGAGGTTTGGGGGTTCTTTGTACTGCGGGATAACATAGGCTATCCTAAGTGATGCACTACTGCCTCCCTTCTCCTGCAAGATGGGGTGTCAGGCCAAGCCAAGTGAGGCTCTGGTTTAATGTATTCCAGAAGTCAAGGTATGATGAAGGCTGATATGACTTCTTTCTTTTAAGAACAGACTTTTTCCTCTTGGTTTTCCAAAGCTGGGATCCTCCTCTCTCCATACTTGGTCATAAGACTCATTACTGAAGACTCAGGAGCTTCTTCGAGCCGTAACCAATGCCAGGGTATGCCGATGAACACTTCAGCAAACTCAGCTGAGCATTCTGCTGTCCATGAAGAGCAGGTATATGCTGGCCTCATCCACTTCTCCATTCCAAACGTCGGATGCTACCCGTAGAGGGTCGGTGTGTTCCAGGCCCCTGGCTGCAGTGACTGGACCAGGAACAGGCACGTGAATGGAGCCAGTCCAGTAGAGTGAATGTCCAAAGCTTTGCTTGCAACATGAGGTCACCTGGACGTGTGGTGTGCAGATGTTGGCCTGGATCTGCTGCAGCTGTTTTGTTTCCACGAGGGAAGCCAGCCTAAGAAAGAAGCTGACCATGGGAGGAAAGCAGAGTGGAAGAAAGGGCAGAGAAATGGAATCTCAGTCCTGCAGACCTGGTGAACCTCCCTATCAGACATCCTTCTCTTGGACTTCCAGTTATATGAGAAAATAAATTATTTCTGAAGTCAGTTGGAGCCAAGTCTTCTGTTATTGGAGACCAAAAAGCATTTTTAGGTTGATTCACCCTGATTCCAAAACCAAGTCCTGGATCTTTGGCATATTTTCCCCACCTCTTCCAAGGAGAATTCCCTGCCCACGCCCCTCTCTCACTCTTGTATTTCCCTATGCCTCTCTCTGACCACTGCACTTAGGGCACAGTTTTATGATTTTCCGTTTCTGGGCAGGTTTCCCTGATAAAAAGTGGCCCTTCTGTGATCTTTTGTATTCCCAGTGCCTAATACACAGCTTGGCACAGACATCCTCCAAAAAAAGAAAGAAAGAAAAAAAGCTGGCTGAATGTACAAATGAGGGGCTCTACCTACAGGTGCTGCTCTGAAAGTTCATGTAGTCATCTTCCTGGTTTCTAAGGGTGCCTGCAGCCAAGTACAGCCTTAGGAGTTAGCTCTTAGCCACCCTCCCATTAAGCATGCCAGCGGTGTCTAAACCCCTTCACAAGCCTGCATTCATTAGCCGGAGAGTGCACGACACCCTACGGGTCAGCACCCCGTCCTGCACACGCCTTCCCGCCTGGCCAGCCGGACCAGAATGATGATGCCCCACCTTTGGGGGCCGACAGAATAATAATAATTAGCAGGACATTTAGCAACCAGAAGAGCAGGGAGGGGAACTCTGTAAAGGAGACTGGATAGTGTTTCTTTGGGAACTGTCTAAAAACAGGGACCAAGGGAAAGGCTCTTCCAGTCCTACGTCCAATTCCATGTCAGTAGTTAGTACTCAGCAGCAAGAAATGAAAACAAGAGTAGGGGAAATGGTTCGTTGTTATCAGCCTCTAATGAACTTTAATTTGAAGCATTCTTTCCGAAGCTGGGTACACGGTGGTCTGTGTGCTAGAGTTGTGGGGCTGTTATGCCCCCGATAATGCCCATCCAGGGTCTTCTAGGTCCTGGGTCTTTGGAGGAACGCCCAGCCTCACCCCAGGAATTCAGGTAGGGCTTCTCCCTGTCTCTGATTCCATCCGTGGACACAGGGCCCGGGCAGGCCCAGCTAATTACAGCTCTCTAGCCCCTGCCCAACTACTTGTTCAGGAATTGGCATGCCACCCAAGCCAGATGGAGTTCCCTAGAGATTCTTCCTGGAAAGTCAAGAAAAAGGTACTCTCTCTACTGGGAATGATTGTAGGGACAATGGAAGTGGGGCAGGTGCTGGGAGAGGCATTTTTTCTCACCACGCAGGAGGAGAAGCTGCCTGAAGGATGCCAACACAGAGGAACAGAAGGCCCAGAGGTGATGAAAAAGATGAATTTCATTAAAAAAAAATTGGGGGGGGGGAGGTAATTAAGTTTATTTACTTATTTATTTTTAAACTGAGGATTGAACCCAAGACACTGTGCATGCTAGGCAGGCACTCTACCACTGAGCTATACCCTCCCTACAAAAGATAGGTTCTTGAAGGCATTATTTGAGCCCGTGCTGTGCGTCTGAAGAGTCCCATTTAAACTCTCCAGTTATAGGAGCCAAACGACTCCCTTTTGCTTTGAGCAAATTTGGTGAGACTTCTCTCATTTTCGACCCTACTGCTTGTACTGAGTTACATAGCCACTCCCTCAGCCCCCTCACACTGCCCCAGACTCACGTCCACCTTAGAATGTGACCTCATTTGGAAACGGGGTCTTTGCAGGTGTAATTCATCAAGGATCCTGAGACAAAACCATCCTGGATGGAGGGTGGGCCCGAGATCCAATGGCTGGTGTCCCTATGAGAAGAGAGGACACAGACACAGGGAAGGAGGCCCCGTGAAGTCAGGAGCAGAGACTGGAGAGAGGCTGCAACAAGCCAAGGGACACCTGGGGCCACCATGCGGGAAGAGGCCAGGAAGGATTCTTCCCTAGGGTCTTAGGAGGGAGCAGGGCCCTGCTGACACCTTGACTTCAGCCTTCAAGGCTCCAGCGCTGCGACAGAGCACATTTCTGTTGTTCTAAGCCACCCAGCTTGTGGTGCTTCGTTACATCGGCCCCAGGACTCGGATACACAGAGTTCTCAGATCCAGACCAGGGTCTGAGATCTCGGCCTTTACCATGACTGGTCTCCACGTCTCCACCCTCTTGTCCTCCTGCGAGGACAGGCCAGGCCAGCCTGGCTCCCCGGAAGTCGTGCACACAGCCGTGGGGCCCACCGTCTTCAGGAGCTGTTGGTTCCTTCATCTTAGAATAAGACTCCCCTTCGTGAACAGAGTGAGCGGTGGTGCAAAGCCACGTGAGATGAGGGACCCAAGGGGGTATGTCCCACAGACTCCTGCCTCTGGGATAAGACATTTGAAACAGGAGGAAGGCCAGGTGTTACCTCTGGGCCATCACCCACCATATTTGCTGACCTGAGTTTAGGAGTGGTCAGTTATCCATGAGTCCTGAGGGACAGGGACACAGGATGGCTGCATCTTCACAGGGGGAGAAATGAGGATGCTCTCAGCAAGGAACTGAGGAGGTGGGAGCCAGTGCCTGAGCCCCAGCACCTGGGGGCTAAGTCCTGAGTGAGGATGAGGAGTACTCTGTTTCCCAATTTCTGCTTAATAAAACAGAATGTTTTCTGTGAAGGGCCAGATAGTAAACGTATTAGTTTGCTACAGCTTCCATAACAAAGCAGCACACTTTGTGTGGCTTGAAACAACAGAAATGTATTGTCTCACAGTCCTGGAGGCTGGACATCCGAGATCAAGGTCTTCGCAGGTGGGGTCCCCCTGCGCGCCGGGAGGGAGCATCTGTTCCATGCCTCTGGCCCAGCTTCTGGGGGTTTGCTGACAGTATCCGAGGTTCCTTGGCTTGAAGAATCATCACCCCGATCTCCACCTTCATCCGCACATGGCATTTTTCCTGTATGTGTATCTGCATCCAAATTCCCTCTTTTCATAAGGACACTGGTCGTACTGGGTTAGGGGACCACCCTGCTCCAGGATGACCTCATCTCAACAGATGCATCTGCAAAGACCCTATTTCCAAACAAGGTCACATTCTGAGGTACTAGGGGTTAGCTCGTCAACATACGGATTTGGGGGAGGGGAGAGCACACAACATAGCCCATGACGGTAAATATTTTAGACTTTGTGGGTCACACAGCCTCTGGTGCAACTACTCACCTTCGCCCGTGTGGTGCAGAAGCAGGCAGGCATGATATGGGTGAGGGAGCACAGCTGTGTTCTAATAAAACTTTATTTACAACACTGGGATTTGAATGCCACATAATTTTCCCATGTCAAAAAATATTCTCCTTTTGAGTTTTTTTCCAAACATTTCAAAATGTCAAAATCATTTTTACCCCAAGGGCCATACAAAAATAGGCTGGGGGCTGGATCTGGCCAGCTATCTGTGGTTTGCCAACCACTCCTGGTCTCAAAGGTAAAATCTGTCTGAGGCAGGCCTCCTCCACCTGAGAACGTGGTGGTCCTCGGACCATGAGCAGATGGGATGGCAGGTCTGGCCAAGTCCCTCCAAAGAAAAAAGGAAACCCAGAGTCCCTGCCCTGTGGGTGTCACAATGAGCAACTGATCATGGAAGCCCAACAACAAAGGCCATAATTAGAGTAATGCCAGCGGCAGGGACAATTTGTTGGGTGCCCCCAATCTTTGATTTGCCTGGGGTGACCTGAAACAAGTCACTCTGAGACACTTGGGTTTCAGTTTCTTTCTGGGCACAATCAGCCACTCCACTAACCACCCCAGGGACAAGAGGATCAGCTCATTAAAGATTATAAAGCACTTTGAAAAGATAAAGCCTTTACATGCGTGCAGTCGGCAAGTCATTCTGTGAAAGAAGATGCAGTTTCGGGAAAGGTGAGAGGCAGGAAGAAAGTGGGCAGAGGCCGGCGGAGCTGCTTGGGGCACTTCCGGGGGCTGGGTGGGGAGGTGGAGGCAGGAGTCCAGGAAGCTGCTGCCTCCCCAGGCCCACCAGGCTTCTCGATCCCACAGACTGGCATCTACCTGGGTTTCACGGTGACACTGTCCCTCTGTGAAGGGGGAGCCTTCCCTGGGAGGTGGTCTCATAAACATTAAAGCAAAGGGCAGGCATCCCATTGGCTGGCTTGTGGAGACCTTCCGAGCCCTGGAAGGCGGCCAGCAAGTACCTGTCGGAGCCCATTGATAAGTCCGCCAGGGTCTGATGGGCAGTGTGCAGTTACACCTCAGTCTATGATGCCAAACATACAGGTCAAATTTCAGCCTGGGCACTGCGGCCGCTGCCATTCTTGAATATGGACTGAAGACAGCAGGGAGCCTGGAAGCTTTGCTGGCCACTGGGCTTTTAGGTAGGATCAAGGTAGCTTGCTTCAATCAAAGGGCTTGGGAAGAACTTGAGGAAAATTAAATAAGGATGCTCTAGAAATGCAAGGTGTATGTAACCCCTCTGGACTGCCAGAGCTGGAAAAGGTCTCTACACCCTAGTGTGAAGTCTTTGTTCTAGAGTTGAGGACCCTGAGGCCTTGCGAGCTACAGGGATGTGCCCAGGTCAACCATTTGGGGCCCAGCCAGGTCTTCCGACCCCCAGGCCCGTTCCTGTTTCACGGTGATACTCATTCTCACCCTAGCAGCCAGGACCAGTGTAGCGACTGCCCGTAATGGCAGTTCCAAACACGCCTTCTGCTAATTGGGACCATTCAACAAAATCAAGGAATACAACTCAAAACCTGTCAGTTTCCACCTCTTACTGAGCCCAACCCAGTCCCACTCTATATACACAATGAAGGAGGGCACGGGAGGGTGGACCACGGTGGTTCCCAAACTCCAGGCTGAACTGACATTGAGAAAAGAATGAGATTGAAGCGGCTCTTTTTTTGAAAACCAGATGACTCATTTTCAAGGACTGCCCTTTTCTCTGAGGTTGTGTCCTTCCTACTGTTTCAGTGTCCAAATGTCCTTTATTTTATGGAGTGACGGTGATAGTAGACGGTAAGTTTTCTCCCCAGTGTCCTTATTTGGACCTTGGAAATGTACTCTTTCCGTGGAAATCAAAAGAAGACAATCCTCCTTCAGTCCTCTGCTTAAAAAGTCCCAAACTCAAGACATGTAGAAGTTTGTGAACCCCAGAGCTGGAAAAACCCACTCAGATCTACGCTCTGGTGATTCCTCCTCAGGGCCAGACGGCGTGGTTGCCATGGTGATGCCAAGAGCAACGTTAGTGGCGATGAGGACAGCCATAGCCACACCGCACCAGCAGCTTGTATTGATGGGGTGTGGACTCCGGGCCAGGTGCTGTTCTGGCGTTTTCTACAGTCTGTTGAGCCCTCAGCATAATCCTATGAGGTGGAGACTATTACCACACCCATCTTGACAAAGGAGTTCCCTGAAGTCCCAACCCTTGTCTCCAGTCTGACCTGCCACCCCTGCAGGACACATAAAGTGGTTACTTAAGTAACTGCTGTGTCTATGTTCTACATCAGGTTTGCCTTTTTTGTCTTTGACAACATCGTTACACTCTTGTCCACAGACACAGCAGTTGGGCATGCAAGTTAATTTTGCTAACATCACACAGAACACTGATTAACCAAAATCAACTCTTTACTCAGTGCCCAGTGTAAATGCTCAGTAAATTATGGAGATAATATTCATTTCTATTCAGAAGCACAGTTCATCAGCTTTCTTCAGTCACTGGCACCTGGGCTATGTCCTTTCAGCCTGTCTCTTTTAGGTAAATGCATGATCACTGGATCCCTCCCCAGATTCAGGGACAGAGGAAACAGCAACTGTCCTCTGGGGGTTGCTCACCAGTGAATGTCCATTGTCCAGTGACCTCATCACACAATTTTTTATGATGTTGACATCACCTATCAAACAGGTGAGGAGCTAAGCTGTGGAAAGGTTCTAAGTCTGCTGAAGACTGAATTGAACACATCGGCTAGAAGAGAGTGCTAGACAGAAAAGAAACTTAGGTGGGATGACCAGCAAGACTCCCTGTGTGATCTCAGGAAAGGACTAAAAGTCTCTGTGTTTGAGTTTCGCCTTTCGTGAAATGTGATAAAAGAATCTTTCCAAGTATTCTCCGCACGGGGTGTGGGCACAGATGTAACTTCTAGACAGTCTTAAAAAGGCAGGGTGTCTTTTCCTGGCCTTGGGTGTTTGCTGCCTGTGTGATGTCACTTCATCTTCATAATGATCTGGATTTATGAGGACCCGGATTTGGTGGCCCAGGACCACCCAGGGAGAAGGCGAGCCCCACTCCAGATGTGGCCCTGGTGATGCTCTCCATGCGAGGCGACCATCCTCAGTGTCAGGCGGGGATCACCCCTTTCTTGATTCCCACCCTCCCCCTGCGCCTCCTGCTGGGTGCCCTGAGGGAGGGGAGGGTCCCCACTCCCGCTGGGGCCTGCCCCTGTACTGTGAAGGAACCTCACCGCTCTCCTGAGGGCCCGGCCCCTCCCTGGCTGAAGGTCCCCCACTCTCTTTACCCTCCTGAGAAGGTAGCCAAACAAAGCACATCCGTCTGCAGGGCAGAGGTTGCATTTCTGGAGCCAAAGTGTCTGGATTCGAATCCAGGACCTGCCACACCCCAGTCCTGCAAGTCACTTAGGCATTTTACTTCAGTACATCCCTGAGATTATGTCCTTTGGCTCTTTCAGTATGAAAATATTCTTTATTTTGCGGTGTGATGGTGACAATAGATGCCACTGTTTGTCCCCCACGTCCAAGTCTCTCTTTGGAAACTACCCTCTTACTTGGCAAAATAAAAAGTGGACAATTCTCTGGCAATCTTCTGTTTAAAAAGAAAGATGAAAGTTACCAATACAAGGAATCTAAAAGTTCCAAAGAACCAAAGCTTCAGTTTCCTCATCAGAAAAATGGGGGTCAATGAATTACATTAATAAATAAATAAATAAATTCAACTTGAAGTGCTTAGATCAGTGTTTGGCAAGAGTAACTGCTCAGTAAACAACCATCACAGTTTCTACTTTATTTTTCCACTCCTATTATCACTCCCTGATCGCCCCACAATGGGTCCTGAGACGCCTCCTTATTTGACTGCCTGCTCCCCTCCAGTTGACGTCCTCCCCAGCTCAGGTGCCTTGGCCTGGAAAGCCTGCAGAGTCCTCTGCAGACTCCTGTGGGGCACATTTCAGTGCTGGACCTGATTAGCTTGCTTCGTGGGGTCCAGGGTCAGCCGCTTTCCTGGGAGCCCCACCTTCAGCAGCGGTTACCCAGGAAGGCGGAAGCTGCCCTTTCCAGCTCTGTTAGCTTCCCTGGGGCCACCCCTCGACAGCCAAGGTGCCTCTTCTGGATCAGGGCCGGCTGAGGTCACATTGGTGGAGACGCAGCTGCCTTGGCTTTTGTGGTGGTTTTTAACATGATTTCCCCGCAAGATCTGACATTAGATACCTATCTCTTAAGAGTCAGGGATTCGCACCTTTTTTCTGATGTCCCGAGAATAAAACATTTTGGCAGAGGTTTATCAGCCACCTGCATCTCTGTCAACTATTGAGGGATGTGGTTACGTTTTCTAGATCATCACATCAGAACCTCTCTCTCTCTCCCTCTCTGTCTCTCACTCTCCATCTCTCTCTCTCTCGTCCAGATTTGGTTCCATGGCTGAATGGGGTGTGTCTTAACTCACATCCCCACTGTGCCAGTCCTGGGGCTGTGTGTCCTCAGATCCTGTTCTTGTCCCTTCTGCTTTGCTCTGTATCATAAAGAGGCTGACCCTTGCCACCACCCTGTAGGCTGGCTGCCCACTGCACTCAGCCAGTGGGAGACACTGGCAGGACACTGGGGGTGGGGGGCAGAGAGAAGTTGAGGTATTTCTCCCTTTTCTTTCTCGGGCTTCCCAGCAGCACCGTCTCCACGGTGGCTCCTAACAGGTCCTCCCCGCTCGCAGCTCCCACGAGGTGCCCCTTGCCCTTGGGCTCCAGTCCAGGCGGCGGGGCTCTCTGCTGACTCGAATCCCTGGGCTGTCCTGTTTCCCTGGTTGGCCATGTGCAAGAGACACCCAGCAGACTGTGCACTGTCTGCTCAAACTTGGGCTATCTCCTTCCTGATCTTTCGCTTTAAACTGATTTTACATACCCCAAAGCAGCATTAATCATTTCTGAGCAGGGGAACCCCAGGTTAAGAAGGTCTCCTCTGAAGGCTTTTTAATGATAAGTACAATGGCTGACTCATAGTTCTTTGGGCGGGAGGAGGGTGGGGCAGGGTGACAATCAGATAGCAGGATCCCCAGGTTTGTGCAGGTGAAGCCACGTCACCTGCCAGCCTGGGAACGTGCGCAATTCTCTTCTCTAATCAAGGAAGGCAGTCGGGTGCGGGGGAGGGGGACTCCGCAGGCCTCAGGAGAGGGGACGGGAGAGCGGGGAGCACTTGCCCTCTTTCTAAACGGGGTGGGGGAGGGGGGACGGGCTGCGCCTGATTGCTCTTGGGATGCAAAGTGGGCTCATTGCAGCCAGAATCTTCTTTGCCAAGAGAAGCCAGAAACTGTGTTCTTTCCGTGAAATCTCTCAACTTAAAAAAATTGGCAACTAAGTGAAAGTTTTCCAAAACACTGTGTAGCCAAACAAAGCACATCTGTCTGTGGGGCAGAGTGGCCCTGATCTTTACTCTGTGACCTCTAACTAGTTACTAAGGACCAAATTAAAAGAAAGAGGCGGGTGGGGGAGAGCCTCCCCGCCCTACATTACTGGAGATTCCCTCTGAGGCAGGAAAAGCCCAGCCCTCCTGGCCCTGCGGAAGTCCGAAGTTCAGCCTGGCGTGAACATCAATAGCCAGGTTCCACACTGAGTGCATCCAACTTAGCCCATAACTGATTCCTAACCACGGGGTCGAAGGCCAGAGAGAGGTCAACAGAAGCCACAGACCAGCTTGTGCATGCCTCTCGGACCCCTCACAAGGCGATGAAAAGCACAGGCAGAGGTCAGGGCTGGACCGCACATCTGCAGGCCCCTTGCCCCTCACAGAATGCGCTGCAGAATGCGCTGGAGAGCCTGGCTGGTGATTCTCAAGGAGGAGGCTGCACATCTCATCTGCAGTGACTCAAAAGCCAGGAGGCCTGAGATGGGAAACCAAGTGGTCTCCTTCGGAGGCGGAGTGGCAACAAAAAGTTTGCAGGACGGCCTCCATTCCCAATCTGTTGAGTGATCTTGTGAAAAGCAAGTCAATGTGCCTCAGTTTCCACATCTCTAAAATGGTAGTAAATACATATGATCCAAGCACCCCTGAGGATGCTGGCTGAGGACCACACCTGTGGACGTGAGAAAAATAAAGGAAATAAATTGCCAAGGAGTAGAGCGGCTTTTGAACTCTTTCTCAGGTCCCTTATTTGGCTGCAATAAATAGAAAACACAACCGTAAGTCAGGAAGGATCTTGACCGAAAGCGAGCCAAAAAGCAGCCTGAATCTTAGAAGCAGCCATTCTTTGTCACTCTCCGGAGCGGCTGCCCTCAAGCTCCCCTGTCGTTTCACCAGTGGATGGTGAAACCCAGCCCCCTAACTGGCTACCAACCAATGCGAGGGCCCCTGATTACCAGTATAAGGTGGCATCACTCCAGGTCCCTAACGGAGTTGGCTACAGCCTCAAACTCCCCGACTGAACACTCGTCAGAAGTCTAGCTGAGGGAAACAGTGTTGATCAAGGGGCCTAAAGAATGCGGGCCGTCTCTCCCCGAGACACACGAGTCTTCCGCGAAGCAGCCGAGCCCCCGAGGGCCCCCCGCCCCCCGCGCTGCTCAGGTTCGCGCACGCGCTCTGCTCTGTGCTCAGCGCCACGCCACCTGCTCACACGGAGGGACAGTAAGAGACAACCCTGTGGAACTCGTATTTCCTGCAAGGATGTTCTCAAACATGTTTATTACCCTGCTCGGCGTGTGTCCCTGTGATGAGGTCCCATGGGAAGGTGTTCTGTCTCGTCGCGGTGGGGGAAGGAGCTGTGTTTTTATCTCTTGGATATTGACTCATGTAACTGAAACCATCTTTCTCTCTAAGTCGCCTGCCAGATGCCCAGAGATAAATTTGTGGCCCACCTCTCACAAACTTATGAGCTACTCCACAGTTTGTGTACTAACCTCCCTCCAGACTTCATTTACTAGATAAAAAAATCTATTGTATTGGATACATTTAGGTAAATTGCTATAAATCCTGGTGGGACCAAGACAGGCTTATACACAGACACTGAAGAACTACTAAAACAAAAAGAATGTACATTTTTGTGGGTTGGCTACTTTAATAATTCTGGCTTTATTTTCTCTCATATCCCCCAAACAATTCTGTGCTATGTGATACTTGGAAGGCGAGTTTGCACATTTACTGAAACAATAGGATACTTCCACTTATTTCTTGAACTCCCTTTCGTGGCCAGCATGGGGTGATTTCTGGATCGAACCCAAACTCGGGACTTGGGGCCCGTGGGTTCCTCAGTAGGCCAAGTGCAGTGGATGCAGGGTCCCCTTTGTTTGAGGATTTACTTCAATTGTCTTAACAACATGGACCTCTTTTGTGGAAGCAGAAGGCGTTCCCAGCAAATGTTGGCTGCAGATACACTAGCCGAAACGTTACCACGGTCACGGCCCTTCCTTGAACAATCTAAAGTATATTTCCCTCTGTGTATATTTAGTTATTCAGATGCTTTAAAGCCCAGAAAACAATCATAGCTGAGGCCATTTCTGAGATGGGACTAAAAGAACCTACTTGGAAACAGATAAAAATAATGAGAATCTTTCTGTCAGGAAAGATTTAGAAAATATCACTGGCATTATTAAAATTTAATTTTTTACTCGACTTTTTGGTTCTCCTCTCCAGTGATAATGAGCAGGACTGCACACCTCCGCCTTGCTGGTACTTGTTTTGTGCAATAAATTCAGCCTTCCAGTCTGAAGACATTTCAGACAACAGTTTTGACTGCTATAGGCTTATTTTTTACCCTGTGCTGTGCTTTTGAGTCTTCCTATAAAAACCAGTTCATGAGATAATTTTCCACAAGGCCAGTGGAACTAATAAAAATCAATTTTGCCCAACTGATTCAGAGAAATCTTGGGAATAGCCAAGGCAGAACTGAAAAAGAGGGGGAAAAAAGAATCAATGTATTCACTAATGGTTGACTTCATAGAGGACTATCAAATTAGCTGACAGGAGATGCTGGCTGTTGGAATTTTCCTTTCGGCTTGAACAGAACACCTTTTAAAGGTCTAGGAAAGGCTTTTCTTCCCAGTGGTTGAAGATACTTGAATGTAGTAATTGTGAGTTGCCCATGCCCTGGGTGACGAGGCTGAATTTGGGCCTGATGGCTGGCGGCCTCTGCTGAAGTCAAGCCTGTCCTTCTATGTAAGAGAAGCTGGTTTTGTGAATGGCTGTGCTGGGTTTTATACAATTTACCCCAAAGCCACAGAATCAGTGGGTGAGGGACTTATCAGTGTATTCCGACACCCCAGGTTCTTAAAACATCCTCATCGCATCTCCGCCAAGACCACCCACCTGACTCCCCATTTTGGCTTCCTGCCAATGGAAGTATGATCTCAAAGGGACAGGTCTTTAAAGATCTGGAAGCAAGAGCAGGGTGTGGTGGCATGCAGGCCACGTGCTCTAAAGCACATACTTTAACTACTACCTACATTCCTTAGTTCAAGACACTAGTTGGTTTGTGTAAAAACAATGGCAAGCCTTTGCACAGAAAAAAAAAAAAAAGACTGGGCTGAGCAGTGAGCCACACACAGCAGCCAAGGGTCTGCATATGGGTGGTGAGTGTTGTTTGCTTTCTATCTTTATGTATTTCTACCTTTTCTTAAACTGTGTATTACTACACATACAGTTATTATTTAAAACAATGCTAAGCTAAGACTTGAGCCCATTGGAAAAAGCAACATAATAACTTACTATGTTTAAGAAAGAGGGGATGTGTGAGAAAAAGAAAAACAATGGTAAACTTTATTTGTCTTTTTGGGGGCCTTTTATCATCCAAAGCGCTTCACACAAGTGCTTTTATTTAATCTTCATTCCAAGTCTGTGACAAAGATATCAATGTTACCGTTTTTCAGAGGAGAAAACTGAGGCTTAGGGAGGTTAATTTGCCCAAGATCGCACAGCTCGTCAGTGGCAAAGTTGGTGTTTAAAATCGGGTCCAATTTCAAAGACCATGCGCAGAGCCTGGTGGGAAGCATAATGGCTGGCGTCACGGTGCATCTTCCATTGCAGCTCACTTTGCATTTATGAATCAAATCAGGGATAACAACATCTGTGCTTTTTTTTTTTTCCTACCTTCAAGGTTCTTAGGATGTTCAAATTAGTTCAGGCATGCAAAAACAGAGAAAAATTCAAAGTTTGCCTTAAAGAGATAGGGTGCTAGGATAATACTTCACATAACATTGGTGCATTGAGAGTTGCCATAAAGGCCATTCGGATACTGATAATTTTCGAAGAAAAAATACACTAAAATAGAATTAATACTAAAACTCCATTGAAAAGACTTGTTCTGGATCATTCAGAAGGGGTGGGAGGGTCCTGTCTTATCCTACCTGCCATGAAGACCACCAGTTTTTTTGCCTGTAATAAATCAGGTAAAAAGCAAAGGTTGTAAATACTGCATATATTATGACCCTACTTTTGCAAAAGGGAAAAGCATGTATAAACTTGGACACAAACTGGAAAGATATACATTGAAATGAAAGTAATGATTGTGTCTAGGTTTTGGGATCATGGTGATTTTTTAAAAAAATCTTCTATGACTCACTGCATTTTCCAGATTTTTTTTTGTAATGAATATGCGCTATGTTTACAAAAACAGGCACTATTTATCAGCCTCCACACACAGATACAAAAACATTACCTTCCTCCTTGGATAAGATTGCAAAATAAATTCTGAGCTTTGCAGTTGTTTGAATTCTGGTGAAATAAAAGTTTATTTGGAATGCATTTTAAATTTTAAAACGAAGGGTGTAGCTACCCCAATTTCCTCACACAAATCGGGCTCAGTCTGTTGAGGGCTTTTGCCGTATACAACTTGACTGTAAAGCATCAGAGGTCAAGACGCCGGGGAATACACAGTGCACTTGGAGAATAAAACAGAAACATGCCTGGGACGGCCACGGTGTTGGAAGGCCCGTAGTGCCTGGTCTGATTCCAAAATGACCTGAATGTTTGCATGGTGGCCTCAGAAGGGGATGGGGTGCTTCCTGTCACAGCACACAATCAGTAGCTTAGCAGAAAAGCGCCACCCTGTTTGAAAAAAACAGGGCCCAGTTCAGATTTCAAGCAGTGCCACCAAGGAAGCTATTTTTAAGGACATAATTGCATTTGCAGCATCTGGCATTTTGCACACTCCATTTTTATGACTTCAGCATGATACATGTTCCGTAAGACAAACAAACAAGAGAGATTACGTGTGGGACGCTGGAGTCATGTCGAATATTTCTAGTATCGAAATCTTATAATAAGCCCTAGAGATTATTCCAGGGCCAAATAAAACATTACCCAACGTATAGGACGCCAGAATGGGGAATACTTGGCAGCCAAGGAGAACGGGGATTTACTTCATTTATGAGGCCAGTACACAGCCTCAGATGCTAACATGCACTGATAGGAAATGCCAACATTTCAACTTAAATCAAGACTCGAGTCCACAACATCGACACTTCAGCAGAAGATCACAAACAGCACAAATCTGGGTTTCTTGTACTAATTGGGGAGGTTTTCTAATTTGCTTATGATTTCTGCCTGATGTGGAGCTAATCTTCCTCCGGTTACCTCCTAACGCTGTCTAAAATAATCCGCTTACTCCTGATCTGTTCGCAGTACTTTATATCAAATACCACTTGCTTCCTCAACGCAGCCACAGCAAAAGGCAGCCGCAGCCCCGGCCCGCCCTGCGCTTCAGCATCGCCGGCAGATGCTCCTACAGACAGAAGCCAGGCAAGGAACAAGGGTGCAGCCAGGCTTTTGAATAAGTAAGAATGATGAAATGCGTGCTCAACAGCACTAATTAACAATGAAAGCATAATCTGATAACTGTTTTGAAAAGACTGAGACAGATAATTTTGCTTTCTCAGACAGACAGGCAAAATATTTCAGGGTGTTCACCAGCCTATGTAATTATCACTATCAACATCCAAACTCGGTTCACAACTTTTTTTTTCCCTAAACATGCCCCCATTCCACTCCTCTCCCCCTTCCTGCCCCAGCACCTTTTAAAAGTCTCCTGTAAACATTTAGTGACTCATCCTGGAGGTTTTAGAGGTTTTAATTGATATGGGCCAGCAATGCCATTTCAGTAGTATTATTGCCCTATCTTGACTCACTTTTAATGAGTTAGATTTAAAAAAAAAAAAAAGAGTCTGGTAAGGAAATGTTTTAATTTTCACAAAGTAGAATATCCCAGAATTCTAATTCTCATAAAACACACTGTAAGGACATGTGTGCTGTGAGGAGGGAGGGGTCCCCAACACACGAAAGCAATGTGGGCTGTGGTGCGACTTCGGGGGTGAGGGGGGTACAGCGTAGTACTGAAGCAAAAGCCAGGCTCTCCTCCCAGCTGGGCATAGCTGTGCGACCTTAATTAGGACACTGTCTCCTTCTGGGCCCGCATTTCCTTATCTTCAAAATGTTGGGTGCAAGGTCTGGGGGATTTCTAAGATTCCTTCTGCCACTAGAAATCTACGGTCCTTAATTAAAAGGTTCATTTTCTCCTTTATAAACGTGCCTATTCTAAACAAGCAAAACCCAACTCCTCTTTCCCCGTTCTAGCAACACATCGTATTCGAAAATATTTCCCTCAGATTTTCAGAGGTTACTGAAGGGGAAAAAAGTTATATTGTTTAATCCTGCTTTATAGAAGTTTGCTCTTTTATTAGAGAACAACCCTGAACAGTGATCAGTAAGGTATACGGACCCTAAGTGGGGGGAGGGAGGAAGCAAGGAGAAAGAGGCTGCCTTCAAGGGCCTTGTGGAAATGTATAAAACAAGCAGTGAGATAGTCCTTTGCCAAACACTGTCATAAATTTTTTATTTGGCAGCTAACATTCTCACTAGTTTTCTTGGCAGCAATTGGGACCTTTAGCAAGAAAGGTGCAGGAGAAAAATACCTTGTTTAGAGATGTTTTCAACAGTTTCTGGGATTTTTCAGAACTTCTGCCTGCAGCACATTTTTACAACTACAGTCTCCAATCACCTGATGAGTGGGTGGTGGGGTTGAACTTTTTTCTTTAAGGAAAAAGAGAGAATACAGAGAGAGAAAGCCAACAAGCAAGGCTACCCCCCTCTGGCCTTCCACCGAGCCCATCTTTCTTATTTTTCATGGTAGGTATTTCTGATATCCAAGTGCTTAGCCTTCCCTGTCTAGACAAAAAAACTGAAAATAATATCAGAATGTACCTTTTGTTGGGCCTGATACTATCTATATTGTATTCCCCGATGACAGAGATAAATGAAAGTGAAACAGGCTAATGACTAGGCCATTTTTCTTACACAGTTCTGCCCAAAACAGGTCCCACCTGTTGCCTCTGGGTCAGTTAATGGGCTGATGTCAGCACACGCACACACGACATCACACTGTTGAGGGGGAAATGCGTGGCGTGAAAGCTCGTGGAGCTGATCATCAGCCGTCTTGGGGAACCTCGGGCCCTGAAGCTCTTTGAGGAGAAGGACTGGGAATTCTGGGAAATAAGGGGCCAACATCCACAAGGAATTGAGGATAAGGTCTTTTCATTACAACCACATCCTAAATACTTTATGCAGACTAGCAAAATTCTACCAGGGCACTTCCAGCCCTGAGTGAAGAGGTCCACAAATTCACTACCCTCCCCCCAAGTTTAAAACTGAACAGTTGTTAAAACAATGCTTTCAGGGTTCTGGATAATGACTAAAGGCAAAAGAAAAAAAATTGAGAGGGGTTTATTCATAGAAAGCTGGCAGAACTTTGGGTAAGAAGATCCCTACCTCACCCCCTAACTTAGTTGGCTGGAATGATGGTTTTATGAGGGTGGGACTGCTAGAGAAGGCTGACTTGATTTGGAGCAGAAGGCAAAACCCATGCTTGGTGGCACTGTCAATAAAAGTAGCAAACTCTGTAGGAAACTGAATGGGAGAAACAGCACAATTCTGCTAGCCCAGGGTTGCAGTCCTGGTTGGGGTGAGCTACAGACCAACCAAAAATGTGATGGGAAGACCCTGGAACTGAGAGAGCCATGGATGTGCCAGATAAGCTATCCTCACATCTTTTGTTGATTGGGAAAATATGTGAATGTGCTGGGAAGACCTGAGAGACCCCAGTGAAAAGTCAGAGCCAAGGCAAGCTTGAGAACTGGCTGAACTTTGAATGTTCTTCTCAACCCACATACAGATTGTTTGGCAGAGGATGGAAGCCTAACGGGTTCAAGGTCTTTGAGCACAACCTATGCTTCATCATTGGCTGGCCACTAAGCTATGCACAAAGGGGCAACTCCTAGGAAGCAAGGCTCATAAAACAAAAATCAGAAAAAAAAAAAAAAAGCAACAATTGAGCAGACTGCAGGGGAGATAGACCCTGCAGATTACGTTCAGGGAAGCCACTTAAAACCGTCAGAATCCTGAGTTGTTACAAAATATCATCTAAAATGTTTAGTTTTCAACAAAAAAATTATGACATGTCAAAAAGAAAAAAGAAAAGGGAAAAAGGGTAATCTATATTCAGAGGGAAAAAGCAGCCAATACAAACTGATTCTGAGTGACTCCAGTGTTGGATTTAGCAGACAAGGACTTCAAAGCAACTATTGTAAACATATTCAGAGAATTAAAGGAAACTATGTATAAAGAATTAAAAGAAATTATGATGACAATGCTTCAACAAATAGGGAATCTCAACAGTGAAAGAGGAACTATAAAGAATTCTAGAGTTGAAATGTACAATAAACTAAATGAATGGTAATCAGTGAACTTGAACATCTGCCAATAGAAATCATCCAATCTGAAGATGAGAAGGATAAAAAGTATTGAAGAAAAATGAGCAAAGCCTCAGGGACCTGTGGGACAATAACAAGCACACCAACACATGTGCAGTGGGAGTCCCAGAAGGAAAAGAGAGCAGGAGAAAGGTGGCAGAAAAATATATTTGAAGAAATAATGACTGGAAGAGAAAATCTTAAAAGCAGCAAGGGTTCAAAATAACTCATTATGCAGAAATAAACAGTATGATTGATAGCTGACTTCTCACCAGAAACAATGGAGAAGAGAGTTAAACAGCATACTCAAAGTAATAAAATGGTGGGTGTAGGAGTAACCTGTCTACCAAGAATTCTCTATCTAGCAATAGCATTCATCACAAATGAAGGTGACACAGAGATATTTCTAGGTAAAGAATGAGAGAATTTTTTATTAGCCTTGTAAGAAATACTAAGTAAGAAATACTTCAGGCTGAGAGGAAATGGTACCAGATGGTAACTCATATCCACTGAAAGAAATGAAGAACACTGGAAATGGTAAATATGGAAGACTGTATAACTATGTATTTTCTCTTTTCTTCCCTTAATGTCTTTAAAGAACATAAAGATTGCATAAGCAATAATTATAATTACAACAATCAGTATTGTTTGGTTTATAATATATAGATATGACAATCATAGTACAAAAGAAGAGGAGGAAAATGGCCATGTTGGAATAAACTTTCTATGTTTTATTAGAACTAAGTCAGTAGTAAGCTAAAGTAGATTGAGAAAATTTAGGATATATATTGTAATTCCTAGAACAAAGACTAAGAAGATAACAATAAAAAACGTAGTTAAGAAATCAGCAGATGGATTAAAATGGTACACACAAAATATCTATTTTTTTTAAAAGAAAGCAGAAAAGAAGAACCAGAGGAACAAAAATACAAGGCAAATAGGAAACAAACAGCAAAATGGTAGACATAAATCTGACAAGATAAAAAATCATACAAATGTTACTAGACCAAGTGATTCAATCAACAGCAGATCGTCAGACTGGATAAAAAAGATCCAACTTTATGCTGTCTACAAGACACATATGCTGTCTAAAGAGACACACTTTAGATTCAAAAGCACATATAGGTTGAAAGTTAAAAGAAGGAAATATATATATATATATATATATATATACACCCTGCAAATAGTAAACATAAGATAGCTGGAGTGTCTACATTAATATTAGACAAATGGACTTTAGGACAAGAACTATTCCTAGAGACAAAGACATAACAGTTCATAAATATAATAGGGTGAATGCATCAAGAAGATATGGCAATTATAAACATACAAATATCTAATAACCAAGTCCCAAAATCCATGAAGCAGAAACTTATCAAAGAAAGGAGAAATAGAAAGCTCAATAATTATATCTGCAGATTTCAATAATTCGCTCTCAGAAAAACTGATAGAATAACCAGACAGAAAGTCAGTAAAGGAGACCTCAACACTATCAGCCAACTTGACATAATTAATATTTATAGAACATCTCACTTGATAACAGTAGAAATACACATTCTTTTAAAAATCATGTGATATAGCCCCCAGCATAGGACATACATAGGCCATAAAACAAGTCTAAATAAATTTAAAAGGATTTAAATAATAAAAAGTATGTTCTCTGAGTTAGAAATCAACAATAAAAGAAAGAAATTTGGGAAATCCCCAGATTAGAAAATTAAGTAACACACTTCTTATGAATCCATGAGTCAAAAAAGAAACTACAAGGGGAATTATAAAATGTTTTGAAACGAATGAAAATAAAACAATAACTGTCAATATTTGTGGGATACAACAACGCAGAACTTGGTGGGAATTTATTTTCCTAATTTGAAGAAAAAGATTTCAAATTAATAATCTAAGCTACCACATTAAGAAATTAGAAAAAGAGCAAATTAAGCTCATCACAAGCAGGAAAAAAGGAGTAAGGGTTAGAGCAGAAATCAAAGAGCTTGGAAAGAGAAAACAATAAAGAAAATAAATGAAACCAAAAGTTGACTCTTTGAAAAGATCAACAAAACTTGATAAACTTTTAGCTAGAATGACCAAAAAAAGGAAGAAGACATGATTACCAGTATCAAGAATGAAAGAGGAACATCACTACTGACTTAATAAAAATTAAAAGGATTATAAGGAAACATTCTAAACAATTTTATGTCAAAAAAATGAGACAGTTTAAGTGAAATGTACAATTTCCCAGAAATGCACACATTATAAAAACTGACTCAGGAAATCATAGGAAATCTGAATGGACTTTTAACAAGTAAATAAATTGGATTAGTCATTTAATTTTAGCCATTTGGTCATCGTCTCACAAAGCCCAGCACCATATGGCTTAAATAATGAATTCTATCACATATTCTAAGAAAACATTCTTAAACTCTTTTAGAAAATACAGAAAAGAATACTTCCTGACTCATCTAAGAGGTCTGTATTACCCTGATATAAAAGTTAAACAAAGACATCACAAGAATTATTCAACATGAACATAAGACACCAAAATCCTTTACAAATATTGTCAAACTGAATCTGGCAACATAGTAAAAGGATTAAACATCATGACTTGCATTATCCCAGTAATGCAAGGTTGGTTTAATATAAGAAAATCAATTAGTGTAAATACACTGCATATATAGCATGAAGGACAAAAAAACACATGCTCATCTTATGAGACACAGAAAAACATTCAGCAAAATCTAACACCCATTCATGATAGGAACTCTCAACAAACCTAGTATAAAAGGGAACTTCTTCAACCTGATAAAGGACACTTATGAAAAACCGATGGCTAACGGCATGCTTAATAATGAAAGACAGAATGCTTTCCCCATAAGACTGGGAATGAGGCAAAAAAGTCTGCTCTTACTACTTCTATTCAACCTTGTACTGGAGGTTCTAGCCAGTGCAGTCAGGCATAAAAAAGAAATAAAAGGCATCCTGATTATAAAGGAAGAAGTAAAAGTATCTTTATTCACAGATGACTTGATTCTGTGCGTAGAAAATCCTAAGGGATCTACAAAAAAGCTAGTGGAACTAATAAATGAATTTAGCAAGGTTGAAAGATACAAGATCAACACAAAAAATCAAATGTATTTCTACATACTAGTGATGAATAGTGTGCAAATAAACTTAAGAAAACAACTTAATTCAAATAGTGTCAAAAAGAATACAAAACTTAGGAATAACTTTAACAAAATAAGTATAAGACCCGCACACTGAAATCTACCAAATATTGCTGAGAAAAATTAAAGATCTAAATAAACAGAGAACAAGTCCATGTTCACGCGTTAGAAAATTCAGTATCAGTAAGATGAAAGCTCAGTGCAATCCATATAAAATATCAGAGTTTTCTTTATGCATTTTTTGTGGAAATTGAAAAGTGAATCCTTAAATGTATATGTAAATGGAAAGAACTAGAATGGGCAAAACAATTTTGAAAAAGAACAAATTGGAGGACTTATATCAACTGATTTCAAACTTACTATAAAGCTAGAGTAATCAAGATAGTGTAGTATTGATGTAATGATAGATATATAGATCAGTGGGACAAAATAGAAATTCCAAAAATAAACATTAACATTATGATCAATTCATCTTTGACAAAAGAACCAAGGCAATTCAATGGTGTGAAGAGAACTAAATACCCATATTAAAAAAAAAATAAACTTAGACCGTTATCTCAAACTATATGCAAAAATTCAAAATGGAACAGAGACCTAAATGTAAGAGTTAAAACTATAAAACTTCTGGAAGAAAATCTTTGTGACCCTGGGATAGGCAAGACACTAAAAGCATAATCCATAAAATAAAATCTTGATAAATTGACTTCACCAAAATAAAAGCTTTTACTTTTCAAAACTCATCATTAAAAAAAATAAGACAAGCCACAGCCTGAGGGAAAATATTTGCAAAGCATATATCTAATAATAGACTTCTATTCAGGAGCAAAAAAATAAAAACTCAAAATTCAACACTAAGAACACAAATAACCCAATTAAAAAATTATAAAATTAAAAAAGAGCTGAATAGACATTTCACCAAAGACTACAAACCATGAATAAGCATATGAAAAAAAAAGAGATCAATCTCATTAGTCATAGGAAAAAGCAAATTAAGATGAGAGAGCACAGCACACCCACTAAATGGCTCTAATCAAAAAGCCTGACAATTCCAAGGACGTGGAGTCCTCGTAACTTGCTGGTGGGAGTGTAAAAGGGATCACTTACTTTGGAAAACAGTTTGGCAGTTAAAAAAATGAACATATACATACCATAAGACAATAATTCTACCCTCATGTATTTACCTGAGAAAAATGAAAATATATGTTTATACAAAACTTGTATGCAAATGCTCACAGTAGCATATTCATAATAGCCCCAAACTTGAAACAATCTGAGTGTCCACCAACTGGTGAATGGTAAACAAAATGTGGTACAGCCTTATAGTGGAATACTATTCAGCAATAAAAAGTAACAACCTACTGATACTTGCTGAGGTATAGATGAACGTCAAAAACATGGTGGTGAGCAAAAGAAGCTAGACACAGAAGACTATACATATCGTACAATTCTATTTATATGAAATATCTAGAAATCAGATCAGTGGCTGCCTGGGGCTGGTAGTGGGAGCAGGGATTGATTCAATGAAAATAGGCGTGAGGGAACACATAGGATGATAGAAATATTTTTAAAATAGACCCTGGTGATGGTTGCACAGCTCTGTAAATTTACTATAAGTCACTGAACAGTAGGTTTATGACGTAAATTTTATGGTATACAAATGACACCCCAATGTAGCTGTTAAATTGTCTGTAGACTAACTAATGGCTCTTTGGGTTCCAAGGGAGATGGCATACCAGCAGGGAAGTGGTACAGTCAATCTTTCAGACTGCAGTAGTCCAACTTCCTGCCTCAACTCCCCTTTTGGTTACAGCAGTCTCTTTCTTTCTTTCCATCTGTAATTATTCGTTTCTTGACTGTCTCCTCCAGGAACTGGGATTATACAAGAGCAAGATTCAAGTCTGCCTCAGTCTTTCTTGTACCCATGACCTATTCTAATGCTTGGCATAGTAATAGGTATCAATAAATATTTTGATGAATGATGAATGATGTGAAGAAAGAGGAGACATATTTGGGTTTTCCTTTAAAAAAACAACGTATTCATTTGCCTGGATTGTTTGCAAATACCTTTATCATGGAACTTCATTCACTTCTGCAAAATTCACCTGTCATGTGCCAGGCATCATGTGTTTGGTATTAGAGAATGAGCTTAAACAGAGCTGGGGCTTGTGTTCTCAGGAAGCTCATGGTCTAATGGAAAAGAAGACCCAGTATTCTGCTGTCTAATGAGCATGAGTGGCATGGCCTGGCCTACAGATCTGGAGGGAAGGGGCAGAGAACGAAGTGCCTGTGAATCCAGAAGAGCACAGGAGACACCGCTGAAAGGTAAGCTGACTTACAGCCCAGGAGACCACCTGCCTTCTGCTTAAGAACTTGTTCCTCCTTTATTCAAATCAGTGTGGCTTTGTAGGTATCAGCCACACTTGAGGGCATGGCTCTCAAACGTGGTCCAGGGATCCTTTAAAAGGAGGCCCAGGAAGTCAAGTCTATTTTCGTAATAAAACTATGATGTTATCTACCTTTCCTACTCTCCTGCTCTCATCAGTGTATAGTGGAGTTTTTCAGAGGCTACTAGATGTGTGGCATCACGACAGATTCATGAAGAAGTACCTGGGACCCGAGCAGTCTTCTATTAAGCCAGATGTTAAAGAGATTTGCACTGATGTAAATTGATGCCCCCTTCTGACGCATTCTGTTTTAGAAAATACAGTTATTTCTCATAAAATCTTTGTTCATGGGTAATTAGCTTACTGTCACTATTTATAAATGGATTCGTATGTATTTAAATTTGTCTCAGTTTCAATTTCTAATATAAAAATACTGATAGATGTAACTCACACAGACAAGAATTCTCTGGGGTTCTTGATAATTTTTAAGAATGTACAAGGGTCCTGGGACCTAAAGGTTTGAGAACCACTGTCCTAGGGGGAAGCAGAGGGAGGGATGTTGGGCATTTTACCTACAGAATCCATCAGTCTAGACACTGGAAGGCAGGTACAGAGCATAAGGGAAAGCCACCGAGGACTAAGAACACTTTTAAAGGTGTGCAGGATGGGTTCCCGGGAGAGCTGTAAGTCCTGAGGATGTCTGCATTCAGCGAACCCTCAAAATGCAGCAGGGCCATGACCTCAGGGGGACACACCAGCCTGGGGGTCTGTTCCCCACAGCTATCAAAACCGCACAAGTGCACGGTGCCAAGAACTGCTTTGACCCTTCCTAAGCAAAATGGTTCAAGAGAACAGTGAATTACCCAGTCAGTAACTTATAATGACATCTTATACCCATTGCTAAATTACTGCTAAGTGGAAGAGAACGTGACAAGGCAGAAAAACAGGATCGGGTTATGCTGAAAGGCAACCTCTAGAGAGTGAAAGACAGCAAAGTGTAAGGATCAGAGTGTGAGCTTCGGAGCTGGTCTTCCTGGGTTGGATCCTGGTTCTCTGCAACTCTTCTGTTGTGTGACCTTGGACAAAGTCCTTAGCAATCTGGGCCTCAGGATAATCACAAAACCTATCCTATAGGGTTTTAGTAAGGATTAAATGAGATAAACCAGATGAAGTGAGGAGCATATAGCCAACATAAAAGTAAAGGGCTGGTATTATTACTTTTGTGACCATCCCTTTGCATGGCTAAGAAGGGTCTTAGAAGCTCTAGGGCTGCCTATGCTGGGGAGGGGCTTCCCCGCATCGGCTTCCACGGTTATTGGGCTGACAAAGCCTCCTAGGGGAGTGGCTGCCTCTGGGGGCACTGAGTGAGCCCTGTATCCCCATCCGCAGCAGTCATGGACCTCTGCCCCTCTTCCTTCCCCTTTCCCACCACTCCTAGGTCTTGTTTAGCTACGTCGTTGGCATCTGTGGGAAAACATTACTGACCGTGCTTATATTCAGGGGTGCAGAAGTCCTTTCCTGTATAAGTTTACAGTGGAGAACAATGAAAAGACTAAAATCCAAAGCCAACAGGGGCCAAGGGATCTGCCTACATCTTGGGTTTTGCCATGATGTGAAAACACATGGCTTCAGAGTGTAACATGAACAGCCCGGAGATCTCTCCAGGGTGGAATCTATGTTTTCAGCTATGCAGAAATATACGGACCTTTCAGAAACTCAGGGGGCGGGCGTGTTAAATGAAAATCAAGATAACCTTTCCTAAGCATGCTTTCCCCATATACTTCAAACTCTTTGCTTTCTGATGGGAGTAAGAGTTGGAGAAATGCCTTAACACAGGGGAAGTGTCTATTTTTCTCCAGCCTCACTCGAGTTGGGCACGCTTGGGTGAAGGGGAGGTTTGCCATTTGTAGACAAGAATGAAGCCTTTTGTGAACAGCCTAAGTACACCACTGACTTGCTTTAAAAAGTGTCAAAGGCTATTTTTGGAGACCATGCGGTTGGCTGTGCCAAATTGAAACATTGACTTATCGCCGGATTTAGCATTAAAACATTAGAACTTACAATTAAGACGACTCTGTTTACTCCGAATGAGTTTGTCAACATGCTGCAAATATATTTCTGTTATCATAATAAAGCCAAGAAACGGGCGGGTGCGGTTTCTCACTGTTAAGGCCACACTGCCAAGCGCTTCAGAACGCTGAAATGTGACCTACCCTGCCCTATAGGCCAACTTCTCTTCCCCAAGAGCGGATGCTGGGTGTAGCTATATTAGTGCATAATAGCTTTATTCTCATTCACAAAACAGGAATTACTTTACGGTTCCAAAGTAAAACTAGTTTAAGAAATACGCCGGCAGATTTGCCATGGATGTGGTCTCTGACACGTACACACGGGGAATCTGCTATTAATCACACGTTAAGACTTGAACATTAAAAAAGACAAGGCAGACAACCATTAAGTTCAAGGTCTGAATTGATAAAGAGAGAGAGAGAGAAATTAACAGGCCTGTGTCCGCTGTTATGTTTAAACTAAGTATTGCTTTAAAAGATAGCCATCATCTTTTTCCATCTTCACCCCATTTTATTTCAAGGTCGGTCTGCGTTTTGTTTGGTTTTTCTCACTCGGACACAGACAACAGTTCTTGGAAAAAGCACAGCCCTTTGGCTGTCCCGCTCGCTCGCCGCACCAGGACAGGAATGCGCTTGTTCGGCATTTGTCCGTGAGAGCCTGGCCTCCACGGACACTGGAGACCGGGAGAGCGAGGAGCACGTGCGGGGATCGGCTCGGCACCGAGGCCCTGCAGGCCTTTGTCACCACCTGCTGCAAGGGTTAAGGTGGCCATGGTAATTATGCCAAGGCCATGCATTACTCTGACAAAGTAATCCATCAAATAATTTCTCACAATTTCATTTCACCCTTCGAATTTTCTTTACCTCCAAAGCCAGCTGGATATTATATTACTGAAGCTGTTGAAAGGGTGCAACACTAGCCATGAAGCCAAAGGCCACGGCAACTATGCAATGCATAAATTTTTATTGTTTGCTCAGTATTGAAATCTCATTAGGGTCCATAATTCATCCGAACACCGTGAACATTTACATCTGTTGATCATGAGAACTTAGAAGGAATGTACACCTTTGGCTAACTTGTTTTTAGAGGCGGCAGAGGGTGTGCGTGTGTGTGTGTGTGTGTGTGTCTGTGTGTGTCTGTGTGTGTGTGTGTATGCATGCACGTACATACATTCATATGTTTTTAGCCCTCGAACAGCTGTGGTTTAAATATCCCTTACTCAAACCAATTTCCAACCTGAATTTAAATATCCCAAAGTTGTTTTCATTTGGCAGCTTTCAGACAAAGACTCAGTTCTCTTCGAGTCCAGCCTAATCAATGTTGGAAAATTCCACTCACTGCACATTGGCCTTAATGCAGCTCTGCTGTGTTAATTACATCAGAATTATCCCAGAGATTACACGCCTTTCATTCAACATATATATGTTTTTGTCTTCACTTAATTATGTCTTCAAAATATATTCGAGAGAGAGAGAAAACACAATCATGACTGTTTCTGGGTCCCAGGGACATCCAGGTTTGTTTAGGGTGTGTGTATTGAAACATCTTTCCTAAGTTCTGCCCTTTTGATCTGACCGTATTTTCATTTTCAAGGCTCTTAGCAGTTCCTTGCACACTGTACTTTGAAGGTGGCAAACAGTGAACCACGACTCAGAAGTGGAAGGGGATGGGGCCTTAGGGGCCATCTAACCAGGCCAGCCCCTCTCCCAGGCAGGAATCTCCCTGACGATACCCCCTGACAAGTGATCGTTCAGGAATGCATCCATTTTTGGAATGAACTGTGGCAGCAGCTGAAAGGCTCTTAGCAAACACTGCCTAGCAGTTCCGGGCAGAGATGAAGAATCTGTGTCCGATGAAAAGTCCAGAGGGAATTTAGGGAGACCAAATGTAATTACCCAGCCTGGCATCTGGCTAGGGCATCGGCTCTAACAGCCCCACTGTAATCCCAGATGATGGCAGTGACACCTTGTGATGAGAGTCTTGTCAACTACAAGCTGCTCCTTAGCAGGCCTTCACTAATACGCTGCGACGGGGAAAATCAGATACAGATGTTTTCACTCAGAAGGCCTCGGAAACGCTAAAGTCCTATCTTCTACTTAAGGAGAAAGGGCATGCATGCACCTCCACACAAGAAAAAAGACCCCAAAGGTCCTTCGTCCCGGGGCCAGCCTGATCCATGCCTTGGCACAACGTCCTTTTCCCGTGTGCTCTCCAAGTGGGCTCCAGGTCCCAGAGGTCCACTCCTGGTGCTGCTGGGATGGTCTCGGCTCTCAACTGGTTATGGCCAGTGAAGTGACCCTGGACACACAGGGTCAAGCAAGCCTGGAGCAGGGCAATCTGGCTCCAGGCCAGAGCACAAGTCTCTCTACTCTGGGGTAAAAGGCAAGAGGCCGAAGTCTGGGGATGCAAAGATGGGCCAACCGACAGGATGCCTGTGCTCACGGAGCTTACAGACCCGGACAAAACAATCACACACTCACAGTGCACAATGCATGTACCACAGCACTGTACAGGGCTATGAAAGAAGCAGATATGAAAGCAGGAGAGTCTCAAAGAGGGGACGTGAGTCAGTTGGGACTTGGAGGAAAGCAGATGCTGAAAGAGTCAGGAGTGGAAGACGTTTGGTGGAGGCTCACACCTGTGAAAGATAAACGGAGAGGAAGCAGGATGGGACAGGGAAGGGTTTCAGAACATCATGCAGATCTGACACCTATGAAAGCAAAGGGGGAAGAAGCAGGAATGGGCAGGTAGAGCCTCAGACCACGGGGCAGATGGGACCAAATCTCAGCCAACCCCGTGAGGGGCTCTAGGGCAAAGACGGCTCCATCCGACTAAAGGAACCGTGCATCGGGCAGAAGGGGCTTGGCCCTAGGACCCCCACCGTGCTCAGTCAAGGGCTCAGGGCTGCCTGGGAAGAGGTTGGCTCAGTTCTTAAGCTGAACTGGGTACCTGCCAATACCTGGAGTGACCGCATGCCTTGATGGCTGTCCTCCCTCGGGCTGCCACAGGACCAAGCTCCTCTAGGGGCCTGGAGGGAGCTTCCCTACGGTGGGGGTGATATTGAGCTGGAGTCTGAAGGATGTCCTGGGCTAATAATTAGGGGAAGGGTTGGGGACAGGAGAAAGATTCCAGGCTGGGGGCACAACATGGGCAAAGGTCCTTTATCTGGAGGGCACACTGACGGGACTGAGAGAAGGCACTGGGCTCAGACAGAAGGGGGGAAGGACATGAGGTGAGCGGGAGGCAGAGGTCAGATCACGCTGGCCTGTGGACCAGCATGAGGATCTTGTTTCCTACCGGCCCCACGGCTTTAAGGAAGTGACTAACTTTCCTCATATTTAGTTCCGAATCTATAAAATGGGAACAACGATGTATACTTTATATGGTTAACATGAAAATCAAATGAGACCACACACAGGGAGCTCTTCATCTAGTACCTGGTTACATGGGCAACACTGGGTAAACACTGGCTATTACAGAAAACCTCGGCTGGGAATAGAGGAGAAAAATTGAACTTCAAAATTTTGTTTTCAAAGGCTTTGAAGTTTTTATTCGGAAATCAAGCACATGCATTGGAGCAAACTACAGGGGCAGTTGCTAAATTCCTTTTCCACCAGGATCTTGGTGTCGCCGAAATCCTTAATCATTGAAATGCCAGGCATACAAATAACTTTAGAATTAAACAACATCAGCAATTCAGGGCCAAAAAAAAGAAATAAATCACTTGTAACAGAAAAGCAGTCCACAAGAAACCTGACGGACAGAAGAGCTCAGCAACACAGCACATCTGAAATGAGGAGTGTGGCTGTAAGAACACGACGGCTTCTCTACACCAGTAACATGGAAAATACGGGTATTTTTCTCTCTCCGACCTCACCTGTTTATGTGAGTAACCCTTCAGATGCCTATTTTCAGATTCTTCCAAAGCATAAGATGCAGGAAACAAACAAACAAACAAACAAAAAAAGCATACAGTGATGCAAAGTGAATCTGGCTGTAGTTGCTGAAGAAGATTTGACCGTCAAAGAACAATCTTTTTCCAAGATGGTCATTTTTTGGAGCGGGGGGTGGGGTGGGAAGTGGGTGAGCACATGCTAACAGACGAAGGGATGTTCTCTAAATTCAAGTCCAGATTATCTGGAACAGCTGAAAACGAGTCCAGTTTATACTACAGCTTAGAGGCCAGTCCTATAGGACTATAGGACTGGCCTCATGAGTGTATATGACTTTGGAATAACCTTCCCCGTGAAACAAAAGGAGGACAATCTCTCTTACGAAGATGTACTCACAACAGACTTGTTTTATTGGTGACAGAAAAATCACCGGTCGTTTCACGACTGTATTGTAATACCTTCTGCCAGGCTTGTCTCTGTGTCAAAATCCAGTCCCCCTTAAACAGATGAACCTGGCAGCCACGGTTCTACAAGCTCACGCACGACCCCCTGTGACTTCTCAGCATCTAGCAAACACACAAATCTGTTACTTTCAGCTGTTTATCCCCTGCATTATTCCATCCGAAATGATTCTGTCTACCTCTGACACTTAGGAGAGGGCATAATACGGAAAACATTGTGGCCTCCACTCTTGAAAACCTTGAGACGAGAGATAGTTAGTATCACCCAAAGAACTGCTGGTGTGTGTACGCTCTGGTGTTTTCCTTCTTTCTCCTTTTCAAGCTGTGATAAGGCAGGTGTGAGGTTTCCAAAGCTGCCCAAACAAAAACACCTTCTTTGAGAATCTGAAAATATTCTACAAATCAACCTCAGATTATGATTATTTTTTCTCCCCTCAGCTCCTGCACGTCTCTTGAGTATTTCTTTCCTGTGCCAAAGCTTATCCACTCCTAGGTCATCTTGCTATGTCAAAAACTGCTGTATCACAGGCCCGGACCTGAGCAGATGGGACAGGAGTTTCTTCATTCAAACCAAAAAAACGTCTGATGAGAAAGTCACTTACATCTCCCAGTGGAGGAAGTGGCTTACCTTTGCTCAGAAGTTACATGTTAGTATTGACTAAACCCTCAAAAAAAAATTTTTTTTTTATCAGAAAGACGGCTACCTGATGGAATTGCTCTTGCTTCTGAACTTTTCATTAAAGTGAGTCAAACTGCAAGTAATTTTTAAAGACTCTCCCAGGTTTTATTTTGTGCCATTGATTTGCCAGGGATTCTTTCAGTCAAATAGAAGTGAACAGGAAAAAAAAAAAAAAAGAAAAAAAGAAAAAACCTCTTAGTCCTGAACAGAATAATGAAATTTGTTTTAAAAATAGAAGATGCAGTGAAAGATCTGTCTTTAGTCTAGATAGGGTCACACAAGGGTGTGGGGTTATTCGTGGGTAACTGGTTCATGTAGCCACGTTCGGGCTTGGCTCTCATTGGCCACCACCCGTGACTGGGAGGATAAATGAGGGTAAGGATGGCTCTTGGCTTCAGCAGAAGAACTTGAACAATGTCTCAGAGGTGCCTGCTCTCCTGAAGCCATTCCATGGTTCTTCAATCTGACACCTTGGGAATGATGGCCTTGGTATTAGAGGAAAATGAGGTGGTGCTTATCCAGGTGACTGGTAATTCCAGGTCCTCGATCTAAAAGGTCACTTTCCTAGCATAATGTGAGTAACAAGGCTATTATGGGACATGCTATGATCAATCATTTCTATTCGCTTCTTTCTATCAACTTTCTTTCTGTGAGTTAAGTGACAATACAGGCAAAATCTAGTTTAACTTCAGCACTTTCTTGGAAAGGAGCAGAGGACAAATGCATCAAAGTCCAGAAAACTGGGACCTGTGGGGACTGGGTGGGAATCCCAGCACGCTCACAATCTTAGGGCCAAGACGGTCCCCTTCTCAGCAGGGGAGCTTTGCCTCTGACTGCTGAGTGTCAGGCATGGAACTGAAACGCCATAATCATCAGGAACTACCGGGGAAGGTGTCTTGTCACGCAGATTTTACATTCAGAATAAAATCCTTTTGGTAAAGTCTTGTTTTTTCACTTTACAGCCCCAGAGATTGCCTTTTTCTCCACACTACTCTCTCTGTCAAAGACTCAAAGGACAAACTTCTGTGTAATAAAGGGCCGCCGGGCAGCTTTCTCCACCCTCCCGCAGGAAGAGAAGGCACTTAACTTGTCAGCGATCAGCTCAGTACCTGGGTTTGTGGGCCAGTGGCCTAGAGCTTTCGCCAGTGGGCCTAAGAAATCCACCCCACCCCAGGGACCCCAACACCACTCGGACAAGATGAGTCGGGAAGGATGGGGGCCTGGTGAGCAGCAGCCGCAGCTGGGAAGCCGGCTCCTGCCTTTCTAGTCCTCCGGGCCCAGAAACAGGTTTCTACCAGGAGACTCGGCGAGGATTCTTCAAAAGGCAAAAGAGAGACAGGCATTGATGTGGACTTTGATTTTGCTTTCTGTAATTAAAAAACCGATCATCAGATATGTGAAAGTGGGAGTTTTGAACTTCTACCAGTGAGGGAAGAAGAGCTTTGAAAGACATGCTTGGTTTCTCTTTCGAAGCAAGCCTTGAGAAAATGGTTTTTAAAATTAAGTCAGTGCAACTCAAGATCCGGAAGCAAGAAAGCGACAAGGATATGACTTCCTCTGGGGTAACAACAGCTCCCAGTTAGATGGTTACTGTTGAACATATTCTGGGGTACAAGAAGACGGGGGTCGCGCCACTGGCTAGCACCTCACGCAGATGGCTGGCTGGATGACAGACAGCAGCTGCGAGAGCATCCCTCAGCCCATAACCATCTTGTTTTGGGGACCCAAACCAGAACAGACCGCCTAGTGCTCAGGCCCAGGGCCCGTGTCTGCACTCCCTCACACCAGCCCTGCCCCTGGGCTCCCCGAGGTTGTAGCAGATGTTAAAAACTAAAGTTGAAACCTTTAAGCTATAATGAAGGAGTTCACAGGGTTCATAATCCCGGTACCCCACCCCGATTCTCCCGCGATCCCACTGAAAGCTTTCAAACAGTCCTCGGCTCTAACACGGTGCACGCGGCGCGTGTTGAACACACTGATCTGTCCGTGATTACCCTCGGCTGCTGTAAAACAATCTCACTCCTCGAGTGAGTGCCGGCTGCAGCAACAATGCTCTTATTGACTTGTTGCTCTGGCTCTATTTAGTTATTACCCTCGGGGCCACAATCAATAGACTTTGCACCAAGTCAGCCTAATAAATCCCAGGCTCTCACTGGAGGTTTGCCAGGAACGGCAAGAAAATCTATGGCAGGGAAACACTTACAGTGCAAAGAGAGAGAAAGCTGCACTGACAGCTGTATAAATTAATTAACAAGGAACTGTTTATTCTTCTGAAAGATCAGATTGCGCATTTATCATCGTTGAAGAAGTCACAGATAGACGATCTTAAAGTTATTCGGCGATATTAAAAAAACACCCTGCAAATTCGGACGCACACACAGGAGAGAGACCCGCGTTCTATGGTAACTTGTTTCCTTCTTTATTACATTTTCAATTACTCGACTTATAAATTTGCCTTCTTAGCACTAGTTCTGGTCAGTCTATTATTTCCAGCTTACTTGGACTAAAGCAGTCGGCCTTGATAATTCTTTGAGCTTGTGGTTGAAATAGTCAACACAGTAAGAATAAAACGTTGATCATTAACATTGTTGTGCTCGGGGATTTGTTGGTTTTTTCCCGCCCACTGCTGTTAGGAATTGGAATTCTGCTTGTAATGCAACGGTGGAGAGAAAAATGCTTTAGGTGATAGAAACACTAAAAGATTGGTCAAAGTAAGTGTCAGGTTATTTCAGATCATTGCAAAAGAATTCCAGAGTAGTTCTCTTTAGTTGTAAGCAAACAGGGTGAAGATTCAGTGGAAAGGGACCCTGCATCCTATTGTTTTAAGATACACTGAGCTAAGCTCGGGCCAGCTCGGGGACAACACAGTCTCCTTCCCCGGATTGAAAGCTACTGTAAGCCATCAGTGGGGCTCTTAGACGCTTACTTGCTACTGCAGCGGTACCGTCTAGTCATCCTTATACAAAACTTTCCTTTGGTCCCAACTCTGTCCACACTAGTACAGAACCTGTAGCTTGATGGAAAAGAGCAAAAAACAAAAACAAAACAAAAAAAAAACCACCCTCTTTCTAAATGCTAAGCGATTTCAGTTTTCAAATTCAAGAGTGGGAGTGTTAGAAACGGTCCTTAAACAGAATCACAAGCTCCAACCTCAAATATCACTCAGCAGATTGGCCAACGTTTGGTGAGAGTCTATTAGGTACAAGGCACTGAAACAGCCATTGACTGGCCGTGACACAGGCATCATTGTTCCCAGGCGTGGAAAGCTTATTTCACTGCTTCGGTCTAGCCTGGGGTATGTCAGCCCTGCTGCATGTTAACACGCTCCTGTGAACACAAAAGGCCACAGCAAGCCCCTCAGACACGTACCCTTTAACTTGACAGGCCCTCAGGAGGGGGCGCCTCCAGGCACACACGTGAAACCCGTTTTATTGTGGGACTGCTAATTGTGTTGTCCCAATAATTTATTACCTCTTATAAATGGTTTCCAGGTAATAAGAGTTAATTGACTCAAGAGACTTTCATCCACTGCAATTATCTCCTAATATTGTACATTAGGCCAGTGCACTTTCTATTAATCAGGTCAAATGTATCACTTGAATAAGTGCGTAAAAAATGGTAGAACTTAAAATCATCACCCCAAACTTATTTCTAAATATGCCCCCATAAAGTTGTTCATTAATTCGCCACCCCAAGCAGGGCTTGGCCTTAAACGTGGGGACTGGTCAGAACCCCGGGCCAGGAGTTCACTGACTTTACTCCGATCTCATGTGTGGTGAGCAGACCAAGGTTCAGAGTGGGGAGCGGTGCTCCTGGGAAGCCCCTGGCTGGTCAGTGGCCTCCTGGGTCACAGATGTCCCGCCATCGTTCCCTGGTATCTGAAGTTGCAGCTGAAATCGAACACACCTAGGTGAAGGACCTTTCACTAAATGGAGAAGCAGAGGAACCTCTTCCAGCCTTCATGCCTCTGCCTAAAAGCCTAATTCAGCTTCCATCTCCCCAAACAGATAGCTTCTGAGCAGTTCCCCTGGTGCCCTCAACTCCAGCCCTGAACACTCAGCCTCTTTTTTGTGACACCTTCTCTAATGCCCTCCACATCAAAGTGTTTGAGCTTCAGATTTCATGGCCTCGGGACCCAATGGCAGGTGCATGAGGTACCTATCTCTGATGCGATGCATCGCCTTGCCTCGGCCAAGTCATTCATTGTCTCTGAGATTTGTTGTCTTCTTTTGCCAAGTGAAAGAGTTGGCTAGAAGATTCCTGGGGCCCTTCCTCTCAGATTTAACATCCTATGATTTATGCCAATAACTCCTTGTGGGCTACTACGCCTTGTCCTTTTTGCATAGCTCTTCCTACTGCTCCCAGTGTCTTCACATCCACCAGCTCGCTGCTACCCACCCCAGGTGAGATGTCAGATGCTGGCAATGAAACTATGCCCTAACCCAAGGGTAGGCACCACTGGAAGAATTTTTCAGGGGAAAAATCTCAGTTCACACCCAGAAGATCCCTCTTGGCCCTCTTTTCCAATATTTAGGCTGTGCCAGATGGGCAGTCACCCAGTCCCTTGGCTACAAGCTTTCTTTCCAACCAACTGTCCCTTGCCAGGTGCCACTTGCAAAAGAGATGGGTTGAGGCCTGAGCACCTTCCAAGCACATCCTCAGCTGAGACAAGGTGTGTCCAAGTATCATCCTTTTCTAAGACTTCCTGGGGTTAGTGTCTTGGAAGGAGAATGAGGCTAGCACAGGATAGTTAATGGGTGGGTTTGTGCCTCTGAAATTGGCTACTGTATAGGATTCCAGGGTTCTGGCCTCTATGATCTGAAGTAGCAGATGCATGGTTAGCTTAACATGTAGTTAGATCAATAATGGAAGAGGGGTTAGAAGAAGGATGAGAGTGAACACACATGCTTTGTGTGGCAACTGGGTATCAGGTACTATGCTTTCCTGTATCTGGGAATGCTTTCTTGAACTCATTCAATAACAATGGGTACCTGCTATCATTAGCCCACTTTAGAGATGAGAAAACTAAGGTTCAGAGAGGTTAATGATTCATCTAAGGTCATGAGGGTGGTCAAGAATCAGCTCTTGGTCTTTTGATAAAAAGGTCAATTCTGTTTCTATTACACCCTATCCCATGCCCAAAAGGCCTAGAGATGGCAAGGAGGTCAGAGACAAGTACCACTACCCCCTTGGTCATTATTTCACCCACTTAATGGGCATACTTTATGAACTTCAGAGTCACATTCAATGGCTTGCAGACTAGAGCTGGGAGCTACAGGGTTCTCCCATTGTGAAAGCTGACTCTTCCCATCCTGCTCCTATTGGCTAATGTGCTTCCAACGTGGACTTGGCTGAGGTATTCTTAGGGGATAACTACATCACTCCATATTTCTTTCTCTTCCTCTAAACATGATTATACAACCGGATACCCACTGGCAGCAAAAAGAGAGCTGGATCCTTACCTCACACCCCATATAAACATGAACTCAAAATGGATCAAAGACCTAAATGCAAGAGCCAAAACTATAAAACTCTTAGAGGAGAACATAGGAGGCTTTGTGACCTTGGACTTAGCAATAGATTCTTGAATATGACACCAAATGCACAAGCAACAAAAGAAAATAGATAAATTGTACTTCATCAAAATTAAAAACTCTCCACAGAGAAAAAAATGTGACAATGAATATATATATGTTCATGTACAACTGAAAAATTGTGCTCTACACTGGAATTTGACACAACATTGTAAAATGATTATAAATCAATAAAAAATGTTAAAAAAATTAAAAACTCTTGTGTTCAAAGGAAACTATTATGAAGAAAGTGAAAAGACAGCTCACAGAATAGGAGAAAATATTTGCAAAGTTTATAGTTGATAAGGAACTTGTACCCAGACCTTATAAAGAACTCTTACAACTCTATAATAAAAAAGCAAATAACCCAATTGAAAAATGGGCAAAGGATCTGAGTAGCCATTTCCCCAAAGAAGACAGAAGCTAATAAGCACAGGAAGAGATGCTCAGCATCCTTAGTCATCGGGGAAATGCTAATCAAACCTGCAATGAGACACCACTTCACACTCCTGGCTACAATCAAAACAAGATAAAAACAAGTGTTGATGAGAATGTGGAGAAACCAAAACCCTTAGACACTGCTAGTGGGAACAAAAAATGGTCTAGCTGCTTTGGAAAACAGTTTGACAGTTAAGTTAAACATCAACTTACCATTTGACTCAGTAATTCTACTCCTAGGTTTAAGGTTTTTACTCAGGAGAAATGAAAATGTGTCCACACAAAAACTTGTACAGGAATGTTCAGAGCAGTATTACTCACAACAGCTAAAATGTAGAAACAACCCCAAATGCTCGTCAGTTGATGAATGGATAAATAAAAGGTGATACGCTATTCGGCCACAGAAAGTAATGAAGTACTGATAAGTACTACAGCGTGGACAAACCTTGAAAACATGGCGCTAAGTGAAAGAAGCCAGCCATGGAAGATCACATACCACATGATTCCATTTATATGAAATGTCCAGAACAGATAAACCTATAGAGAAAGTAGATTCGTGGTTGCTTAGGGCTGAGGGGATGGAAAGATTGGGGAGTGGTAGCTAAGTTGTGGGGTTTCTTTTGGAGGTGAGGAAGATGCTGTAAAACCCACTGTGACGATGTTTGCACACATCTATGAAGCTACTAAAAATCATTAAATTATGTGCTTTAAATGGGAGAATTGAAGGGTATGTGAATTGTATCTATATAAAACTTTACCAACCCCCCCTGAAACAGCCAAAACCACGACTGCTTTAGGAGCTGCGCTGGTGGTGTGGCTGCTTGGCTGTGTAGTGGGCAAGCCCTTCCCCCCAGGGGAAGGGAAGGTTTCCATGCACACACACTGGCCCCCTCTCCAGGTATGTGGAGGGTCCCCTCTGGGCAGGTATGTGGCCCATTTCCAAAGTTGCTTTCTCCACGCGTCAGAGAAGGGGCACTGGTGATGAGAACTTCACACGCCAGGCTCTGTGTTAAGTGGGGCTCAGAACTGATCTCGTTCAGTTTTTATATCTGCTCTCCAAGGTAGGTACCATTCTTATCTCCATTTAAACCTGAAGACACTGAAGGAGTTTGGGTCCATCATCCAAGGACACACAACTCATAAGTGGCAGATCCTAGATTTGAACCCATGTCCATCTGACTCCGAAATCTGGGCACATGTGGGCCTGAGTTACATGTGAACATGTGACATTGCCCTGGAGAGGGGGCCAGTGTGTGTGCATGGAAACCTTCCCTTCCCCTGGGGTCTGGGGAGTCCTGAAGGCCTCTCCATTCCAAAGTGTTCCCTGCGAGAGCTAGAAACTTCTTTCGAGAGAAGTCCTATCCATTCAGTCTATTTCTGGAATAAATTATTTAAAAATGGGGGGTAAGAGGTACTTTTCTCCCCAACAGTGCTTGTAGCTGACACTACATCTTTGCACCTATTTGTTCTGAAAACCAGTTTATCTGTAGTTAGGAAGAAATGTACTCAGTGAGTGTTAAGAAGGTATTTCTATCAACATGAGACAGAAGTAGGATGTTACGAGATTTAATGATCGAATTAATTTTCTTTTAAAAAAATTGGAATCAATTACTCCTGTTCATGAGGCTGCATCTTTTAGCCAAATTTTCATTGTCATGTCAGACCAGAACACTCCCTGTATGACTTTAACACCCTGATGCCTTGCTCACTTTTGCCACTAACTTGCGGTGTGCTTTGCAGTGTGACTGGAGGCCCGTCACTTGCCCTCTCTGGATGCCAGTACCTTGTTGGAGTCCAATACTTGTTTGTGGAATATAACCATCCAACACGTAATATGAGTGGGTTGGACCAGGTAAGAGGTTGCCAACTGGCAGCCCATGGCCAGATCTCACCTGCCCGATGTGTTAGTTTGGTCTGTTCAGTTTTTATTTGTTTTAAAAGGATTTCTTGCTGGAGGCATAAATTAGGAGTTTGAGATTAACAGATACAAACTACTATATACAAAATAAATAAAATAACAAGGACCTACTGTACAGCACAGGGAACTATATTCAATAGCCTGTAATAACCTATAATGAAAAAGAATATGAAAAAGAATATACATGTAACTGACTCTCTTTGCTTTACACTAGAAACTAACAAAACATTGTAAATTAACTATACTTCAATTAAAAAAAAAATTCTTGCCAATCTGTACAAATAGGGAGATTTGTAATCTAGAATTCAGGCCTCTGGAGTAGTCAGAAGGGCTGACCTCAGCAGGCCCACACTCCCCATGGCAGCAGTGAAATGGGTTCTAAAAAGCCTTTTCAATAGGGCACGCCCTCTCCAGTTTTTGTCATCACCCCCTGTCTTGTTTCGCTCAGCTGTGGTACCTACCCGGTCCCCATGGACCTCTGAGGATGCCACCTCTGAACTGGATCCTTTACCAGGGTCCTACTTGCCCTCCCAGGCTATGCTGTAAGCGTTGTTGTGTTCCGACAGGAAGGTAAAAGACAAGTGAGCCACCTGGACCTCGCCATATACCTTTCCAAATACTCTACAGAGCAGTGGGATGCAGAGATTGGTGCTAATGTCAGAGGCAAGAAGAGCTCTTGTGAATACCACTTTGGCCCTCATGCTCGATAGCACACGCAGAGTGGAACCTAAGTGAGGGCTGGAGGGCTTTTAGCCCTCACCACTTGCCCAGGACCTCCAACACATGGATGAGGGGGTACATCGAGGTATAAACTAGAAGACTGTAGCTGACAAGTCTAGCTTGCTAAAGACCTGAAGACAGGGACATTCCATGGTTTCATCCAACATTCCAAACAGATTTGGACTCCAAGTCAACTCATTTTCTTCCTTATGAGAAGGGGAGACAAACAATTCCAGCAAATTAAATGACAAAACCTCCCTGACACCATCAGAGGAAGCGCAGGTCCTTCCAGGCACCTGAAGGGCTCACTTCTTGGTTGTGAGAACCTTAACACAAGGCCCCCGGGCTGGCCGCACCCTGTGGGCCACAGGCCAGCTCTGTGTTCTAAAGTCAGCAGAGCGCGGTCGTGGTCAGGATGTTCATATTTTACTTTGATTTTTTTTGTTTTTGCATTGTTTTTGCGTTTTTGTTTTGAATTTTTTCCTTTCCTACTAAGATTATGCCCAGAAAAAAACAAGTTTTGCATGTTTCCTGCTATTTCTTCACATCTTCATATATATCACCTTCACCTCTCTGTTTTCTACAGTTTGTGCAAAAACTGAAGGAAAAAATTAATTGCAAATTTCAGCTCTCCTGACTTCACACATGCATGCTCTTTCTCCTTTCTAGTTCTCCCAGTTTTTCTTTTAAGAAACAAGTCATTGTCAGTCCTACAAAGCCAGAATTACTTCCTAATATGATTGGTTTTTTTAAAAAAACTTATTTTGAAATAATTCCAAATATAACAGGAAAGTTGCAAAAATAATAACATGAGCTCCTGTATCCTTTACCTAGAGGTACTGATTGTTACTATTTAGCCCCATAAGCTTTACCACTCTCTCTCCCTGCATAAATGTGTATTTCACGGGAACCATCCAAGAGTCAGTTGCAGACATCATGCCCCTTTACATTATTACCACAATACATTTACCAAAATCAGGAAGTTTAACAATGATATAATATGAACATCAAATCCACACTCTGCATTCCAATTCTGCCGCTTATCCCAATAATGTCATTTACAGATTCCCCCCACTTCCACCCTTGTTCCCAGATTCAGTCAAGGATCACACATTGCATTTAGGTGTCTAGTTTTCATGTCCCTTTGGTCTTTCATCTGAAATCCCAATGTGGTTTTAAAGATGCTTTCTCTGTGGCACCAGAGAACTAGAAGAGATAGAGGTAGAAGGTGGAAACACGCAAAAAAAGAAAAAAAAATCCCCTACTGTAATGATAAACTGGTAGATAGATGGTCAGTGGGGGATACCAAATGTTCCCCCCAGGCTTCCGCAGCTGCTCTAGGAATTGCATCACCTGCTTAAAGTTGAGAAGGCAGACTTGAGAGGTTAAGAGTCTTCTATTTCGGTCTTACGCTTTCTCCCAGAGACAACTGCCATGTCCTGCTTTAAATGCCCCCACGTCTCTCCAGAAAGAGCTTTGTGGAGCTGTAATTACATTTCCAGGGTGGGAGAGCAGCTTCCCCCCAGCCTCATGTCTCACAAAGCATCTAAATCATTCCATTATAGCACAACAATGGATTCTCACACTCGTCAAGCAATTTGTTTTAATTATGTAAATCACTTCATTCTCTTTTCAGATATCTGCAGGGAGCTGCAAGCCACTGCAGGTCAAAATAGGATGTGAAGACTGGAGTAGGGACAGAGAGGGGCTGAAGGTGGCCGGGTTTGTCCTGGAGGTCACCTATCACATGGGTTTGGGGTGGAGGAAGGGATTGGGTCACGGAGGTCCCAGGAAAGGCATCTGGACGCAAGGGGGGAAGTGATATGTGACAAAAGTAGCTTTTGTGACATGAGTGTCCCATGGCTCATGGCACAAAGCATGGCCATGCACTTTATCTGAGCATCTGGGGGAGACCAGGACCCCAACAGATACTGCATCCTCATCCCACCAGACATTCTGCAGCTGCCCTATGGACTCCTGCTTTGCTGGATTCAGTAAAATGAGAACCAACAGTCACCCAGGCACCTGCGAGTCACCCTCCCCTGAAGGTGCCTGATGACCAGACTGGTCCCCGGAAGGGGCTGACTGCCCAGAATGTTCTTGGCTTTACACTATCTCACCACACTTGTAGGGAGTTAGAGTTTAGAACAAGTTGGATAACTCTCCCACTGATCTTCAATTTTTTTAATTTACTAATTTTTTCATTATAACTAAGAAAATTGGGAGAATACAGAGACACAGGAAGGAAAGAAGGAGGGAAGAAAGGCAGGCAGGTAGGCAGGCCCCCTTAGTTGAATACCCTTAAACAAACGCGTTTAACTGGAAAGGGTGTTTGCCCCCAGGAGGGCTTTTCCGGCATACTCCACTCTGCTGTCAGTTGATGGCTGCCTGTTTTCAGGACGAGGACAACAGGTTAGAATGGTTTCTCTATTGTGCTTTTGATCAGACAGCTTTTACTTCATACTCAGCAGTGAAAAGGCACTAAGTCTGCAGCTAGGGTTTGCTGCCCTGAGGGAAAGACGAGACATTGAAGGCAGGATGGCCAAACAGTTTAGAGTATGGACTCTCTGCCCAGACCATCTGGATTCAAATCCCTAAACCCCCACTTACTAGTGTGCCTTTGGGCCTTGGTTTTACCACCTGTAACAGGACAAGATAAAAGTACTAACCCCAAAGGTTGTTGTGCAAATTAAAACGGGACAAGACCTATAAAGAGCTTAGTGCGGTACCTGGCATACGGTAAGCACTCAATAAATTTTAGCTACTAGTTCTATTATAATCATTACAACCTTGTTTGAAAAGTCAGGCTGAAACCACAGATTGGGACGCTGATGGAAAGCAACTCCCTTAAAAAAAAAAAAAGAAAGAACAAATGACTGAGATATTAGTAGCTTTTAAATTCTGTTATGAAGGCTATGTAACATAGATGGAGCAAGACTTAAAGAACTAACAGTGGAATGCAACACCACTACATCTTTCTTACTAAACCACAACTCGCGTGGGTCTTGTCCATCAGGAAATACATTTCCAGGGTAGGAGAGCAGCTTCCCCCCAGCCTTGTGTCTCACAAAGCATCTAAATCATTTTTTTTCCCTCTATGGCTTCAAAGAAAGAAACCCTTGGCTTCCAGCTCATCCAATTACCTGCCACTAAACCAGTCTCACAACTTCTTAAAAACACTTATAACCACTTAGAATCCTTGACTATCTTAAGTTTCCTTTCCCCCCAGCTAAGGAAAAGGTTGATGAAGTCCACAGGAACATTTTCTAGTATCCTTGCTCAAAGATACCACTTCCTCTCTTCCTTAGGACAGGAATCAAAGGAGAGGTTTTAATCCTAAGGACTACGGATCCCTTGAGCATTTTTCGTTCATCTGGAGCAAGTCCTTTTCTCTCCTCTTTGAAGGGCACTAACACTTTCTTCTTGCCCATGGGAATCTTGGTCCTGATTTTCCCACTGGATATTAATTTGAATGCAACATTTTGGTGAAGTTGCCCGGAGCGACCAGCAGGTAAGAATCTGATACCAGCTGCTTACAAAAAGAGCCTCTTTCTAATGATTAAGTCTAAAATTACATTTGAACTTAAGTGCATAAACCAGCTCATAATGGAATTTAGTAAGGTTTATAAACAGAAATTTCAAGTAACCCTGAATAATAATGTTTATCTCTGAAAGTACTAGCTTCTCATTGTTTATAGCTTACACACTTGGTGCATCACTTTATAGTCAATTTTTTACTTTGTTTTTGTTTCTACAAAATACCCTTATTGCTAACGGTTTCCCTTTATGCTCAACCTTATCAAAATTCCTAAACATTCCTTAACTCATCCTCCTGCATCTGTATGCTGTGGCCCTGGCTACCAGTTCTGCCTAATCTCCTACCTCTTGCTTCCTTCTCTTACCTCTCCAGACACACTGGCCTAACCAGTTCATGCTCTCTGCATACTCCCTCCTACCACAGGGCTTTCGCATATGCTCTGTCTATGCCAGGAACATCTGGATAATGTATTCATATCTCAAGAATCACTTCTTCAGGAAACCTGCCTGTTCAGTGAAAACTCTAGACCAGAGATTCTCCATCTGTGGTCTCTGGACCTGCATCATCGACACCACCTGGGGTCTTGCTGCAAAATGCAAATTCTCAGGCTCACCCCAGACCTATTGAATCAGAAACTCTGGGGTCAGAGCCCAGCAATCTGTTTTAACAAGCCCTCCGGGTGATTCCGATGTCTACTGACATTTGAGAAGCACTTGCCAAGATAGTCTTGCAGCCCTGTGAAGCTCTCCCTCATGGCATTCATGACCACTACATTCTCATGTGTGTGTGATTATTTCACGAATGTCTGTTTCCCCCACCATCCTGCGGGCGGGAACGGTGTCTTCCTTCTCACCCTTGTTTTCCCAGCACCAAGCAGTGCTTAGCACCCAACAGGTATTCAATTAACATTTTTCGATAAATTAAAAATAAACACATGCAACATTTAAAAATAAAAATAACTATAATAGGAGAAATGAGCTAATGAGATGAACATGTATTTACAAAAGAAGAAATAGAAGTCGCAAATATTTTAACGTGCTCAATCTCAACTAGTAAACAAAGACTCTGGCGAAACAATGTGATGCCGTTTCCCTGCCACTTACCAGGTTAGTGAAGATGAGAGGCAATTACAATAGCAAGGACTCCAGGCAATTGTTGCTGTAGGAATGCGCGTTTGTGCAGCTTTTCTGGACTGCGGTTTGGCATTGTTCTGAAAATTGAAAATGACCTGGCAAGGTATCCTTCATCATGAACTCTAAGGGTACATTAGGACATGTATGCGCTGGTTCTACTGGATGAACAAGACTGGATACTGTGACACTGTCAGTAACTGTAATTTTGAAATAATGCAAATGTTCATCAGTAGGCATGTGTGTAAACAAATTGTGGTATATTCGTAACACCAACACCATGCAGCTAATGAACATGATTCTGAGGAACGAACAGAAATGGAACAATGGTGACAATACTCAGAAAAGTGAAAAAAGTTCCACTTAATTTAAAAGTTATTTCTATATGTGTTTGTAGCAAGAGAAAAATGCCAAGACATACATTCAGCAAAAGGCTATTAATGGCGTGATTATAAGTGATCTTTATTTCTTCACAGTCTCCTATACTTTCCTAATTGTTTCTAATACATTACTCCATATAAGCACAGGGAATATAATATGTGAAACACCAAGTTTAGCTTAAGTAAAATATAGCTAGGGAGGGAAAGCAGTTTTCTAAAAACAAAACCAACTAAAGAGAATTCTCAAAATATGATTCTTTTGCATTATACACTGTTGTGGATTAACCACGCGCATGTCTTCTCCATTCCCACAGACAATCAAGAATTGCCTGCAGCTGGCTACAATGACCCACACCGCAAGCACTACAGGGGGATTTAAGTAGCTGGTGGGGATTAAGTAGCTGGTGACTGATAACGTGCATGCAAACTGCATCCAAGAATTCCTGGCACAGAAGAGGAAAACTCCCTAAACTTAACGAAGAATTCCTGAGGGTGCCATGTGGATTCCCCAATACTGCAGGTGGGGCATCAGTCAACTGGGAACGTTGAAATAGCTCCCAGAGATGCTGTCACTGGCAGGCAGAACTGCACCTTTTAAAACCATTTCCCTCTGTCTTTCCCTTTCCCTCTCTCTGAAACCATACACATTCTTGGCATGCTGTTTCCCAGAAAGGGTGCTAGAGCATGAATCAAAGGAATAAGCCACAGGGAGGGTTGTAAATGCCGCCGCACAGGTGTCCAATTGGCACCCAGTTCATTACGTGTTCTTGGAGTCAGTAGGCAGTAAAAGAGTGAGGCTGGAGGTCAAAGGCAGAAACGCAATGACCTTGTAGCACAGTTTAGTAAAACAGTGCCTGAGAACTAAATTGAGATGAGGTTTTAGCACAAAATAGGTTCTAAACAAAGACAACTTATCCCAATGTAATGCACAAAATGGCCAACCACAGGCCTCTGAAGTCCCATAACTCAGTGAAGCAGCGTCCTACCCACCACCACGCCACTGAATTCACTTTTTGAAGCTACCAAGCAGGGCAACATGCTCTTAGTACAAACAAGCAGGAAGAGAAGCCAGAACTCAGTTCAACCTCATCACCTCCGTGCAGGTGGGGCGTGTAAAACTATGCTTGGACGTGAGGCTTGTGACAAAGGCCAGTGGTATGTTTAAAGTCTACCGAGAGGTCATATGCTCAGTCATTCCCTCTCTGCTAACCAAAGCGGCACCGCTGATAGGTTTCTGAGTCTGGTGCCAAGTGGCGGGCACTGTCTGGGTATGAGTTTGAGGTGCCTGAGGGTCAGAGGCGATGCAAAACAACCTCCAGCTGTAACTCAATGTTTTTCTTTTTTTTAAGTGTAGCCTTCCCCCAGATCTTTTGGCTGTGATGAGCCGGATTAGTGATAGTTAAATGTCTTGATCCATTACAGGTGTGGGAGATGTGGTTCTGAAAGCTAAAGGGCACTGTTGCCCGGACCCAACACGCACATCAATTCTGGGAGCAGCTGGGAGTGAAAAGATGCCACAGTCTCAGGCAGTGAGAGCCTCACGGTCATCAGCTCTATTCCAGGTAGAGAGTAATGAGAAATCGGTACAGTGAGAGCTAATGACTGAATACCCTTAGCATAATTACAATGACCTGAAGTGCTTTCAAAATGCCAAATTAGCTGATTAAAATGAGTCCTGTTGAAGCTATAATATCCTAATTCAAATCTCCTGGCCAAATAGACCTGCAGAACCTAACTATGTTTAAAGATGGATTTAGAGAAGACAGATACCACTCAGTGCCTGACACAGGAACAAAGTCGTCGCAAATTCACTTTTAAAAGCCTTCTCCACGGTTCCCATTCTAGTTCATAGGAACCTCTCTTTGTCTTCCTGGATGGCTCTCTGGGCGGCTATCTGCTTTCCATTCCCGAGGGGGGACGCTCTCAGCCTAGTTTTGTCAAACTTCACCTCTGGTTTCACTTCTTTGTACCTTTTTGGCCTCTGCCATTACGCCTTGCAGCTGTAGAGCTGTAACTGGAACGCTGGCTGCAGCACGTTGGCTCCAGCACGCTGTCAGCGCAACCGCGGAGAAGGTGCAGCCCTAAGGCCATTTGAAATGAGACCCACAGCAACTGTAACACCAGTGCTTGGCTACCCCTCAGCTGAAATCGCATAACCTCCCCAGCACCCAAACTTTCCAATCCATGTTACTTACAAGAGACTTTAAGATCTAGTAGGTAAAACTATAATGTACCTAGTGTAACAACTGTCAAAGAACAGTCATTGCACTTCTTTGGGGAGGAAGGCAGGAGAAAGCATCCTATTGTCCAGGTCCCCAGTAAATCAGTTCATTGTAAAAGAGTTTATTGAGGTCACAGAGAAGATACCCAGAGAACGGAAGTAAGACAGTTTCTTGCAGCGTGAACGACATTGTTGCATGTGTATAGATACATATGGAGAGGTAGATACATATTCATCTAATCAATTTAATTCTTATATATGGGGAGAGAGAGAGAGAAGGAAGAGAAGGGGAAAGGGAAGAGACGGGGAGAAGGGGGAGGAGAGAAAGCAGAGGAGGAGGAGGGAGAGACCGACCAATCAACCATCAATGGTAATACACACAGAATCAACAGTTTCAAAACTCAATTATGCAGAATTGAACTTATTTTTCTAGCTTATAGGATTAAAACTGGATTTCAACCTAGAGGTAACACATTGCATTGACATTAGGAATAATGTCAGGCTGTGTAAATATTTTGCCAAAGAATACGTGGCATTATTAGTGAGAGCAAGACATAACCGTTATGTTTAAGGAAAGAAAGCCTTTATTTGTTCCCTATACAATCATAACTCAATCAACCAAACAAGGCTTTCCCACCCTCCTCAAGCCACCATTATAATGGGAGTTTTGTGTAAGCTCCTTGTTTGTACAAAAGCCTGACGGTATAGTCTTGAGGGGTAATCCTAAAGCTGTTAGACTGAAATTAAAACAAATCTGACCGGTAGATCTGGGTTTTTAAGACAGCCCTACTTAAGAGGGCCATGCTGATTATACCAGGAGATAAGCCCCACACAACTGAGGGGTGATCACTTCAGCAAACATGGGCACGGCATCGTCATTTTCTAGTTTTCACCTTACAGGATAGCCAAGACATCTCACAATCACTTTGCAAAAAAAGCAGCAGATTTCTCAAGACTTACACAGTCATGGTATGCATAAGCCTGAGGTTGGCTTTATCTTTTTTTGACATTAAGAGAAAGAAAAATTAATGCTCACATATAAAATGAGTTTGCTTGTCACTAAAATGGAGCTGGACTGACAAGGAAGGGCGTTCTGTCCTACCTCTGCATTCTTAAATCAAATGGGAACTTAATCAATAGAATGGATTGATGAACATCTGGATTATTTCCAACTCTTTGGATTTTCTTAAAATAAAGTCCCCGCCCAACACATACATACCAACAATCAACATACCACAAACATAATGCATCCTGGTGGTCTCAGCACCACGTTTTGAAATTTTAGAACAGAACTACTGAAACTGTCAAACGTCTACGGCTCCCCCTTTAGATTCTACGTATGTCTTCACGTGGACTTCCTCACATTCTTCTTGTCTATGGCTTCATGATCTCCCTTCTTTATTTCGAGTTCTTTTCAACCCAGGCTTAGAAGACTCCAGTACTTCCCACCCTGCTCTCCACATTCACTTCTCAGCAGTGAGTTTTTGTTTTACTTGATTACAGCGCCAACATTTAATCATCAAGCACCCTGAGAATATTTGGGGTGGTTTAGACCACAGAAACGTTCCCTGACTCTTCCCATTTGGGCAGCCCTGGAGGGTTGGGACAGTGAGGAGACATGGGGCCACTAGCAGCAATGGGAGTTTGGGGATGGGGGAGGATGGGGACAGGTGGGAACTGCCATAGGTGGAGAAAAGCATGCAGTTCCTTTGAATCTGCTTCTTGAACCAATATAACAGAATTCCTTCATATTCTGTATAGGTGTGGGGGTTGACTGGGAGGATTCCCTGAATTCAGATGACTCGTTGCCAGCCTGAGACTGGAGAAAAGGAGCCTTTTTGAGAAGTGTTTTGCAGTTGAATTGTGTCTGTTGTCCAACAAAAATACTTTCTAACTCAGTGTCACTAAGCATTGGTTCAGCAGTGCATGTGAACGAACTTAATACACTAGGGGAAATAAGAAATGGATTTTATTAAGTTTATTAGCAGCTAAAAACACGATACTTAACAGTGGGAGGAAAGTGATCCACCCACACAATTTGAGTGGAATGAACATTTGGCTTTAACTACAGCGAATATGTGAAACATAAAACCTAGTTTTCCATCTAAAGACCTTTGGGGTCCATTTTTACACTACCTTGATCAAACCAGGAATTAAAGTTCAAGCTGGTTCCCTCCAGAACTGAAGGGCACTGGTGTTTCTCCAGTCACACCTCTTCACATCAGCATTTCCTTAGGCTTATCTTTCCCTCCCACCTTAGCTTAACTTGGCTCCCAACCAAGGATGCATTTCTACCAATCAGATGCCACAGCTCCCCAGCCATAGCCAGGAGGCCGGGGGAAGCAGCGTAGTTACCAGCGGAAGGCATGGCAGGAGCCTTGCACAGAGGGCCAGTCATCTCTGAGGCCACGCTTACAGTCACGGTCTCATTGGTGAGCTCAGCTCCAGCGACGACAAAACGCTAGGCAAGGAGGCCTACACGCTGCTCAGGTTTTAAAGAGAAATGTACATACTACAAATAATAACAACTACCAAAAATACTCATTGAAAATTGGCCCTGGGTTGGCACCTTAGTCTTAAGCACTTCATCTAATCCTCACAACTACTCTTTTACAGATAAGGAAACAGGCTCGGATGTCTTTGGGTGAACTTCAGATTATGGATGATTTTTAATTTTCTTTTTATATTTTTCTGTTATGTGACTCATTTTCATCAAAAACCACTTTCATGTTTAAAATGCCATTAAAAATTGAGAGCAGCGAAGAAAGAGAAAAATGACAGCAAAAGAGAGTCAAAACAGCTCCTGGGGAGAGGGGAGGGTAGAGCTCAGTGGTAGAGGGTGTGCTTAGCATGCATGAGGTCCTGGGTTCAAGCTCCAGTACCTCCGTTAAAAATAAATACATAAACCTAATTCTCACCACCCCCTCAACAAACAAACACACAAAGAATTAAAAAAAAAAAAGAGCTCCTCAGGAAGTGTAAAATTAAACGTGGACAACGAGCAAGTTGTGTATGGAGTAGTTACTTCTACTCTGTGCTACGCTACACTTTGACCTTCCCCTCCCAGCCCTAGTCACACAGCAATTCTGCATCACTGCCTGACTCTGCGGGGTGGTGAGGGCGGGGGCCGTGTCCTCCTTGGTCATCCTGGTACCCAGAGCATCCAGCAGAGTGTCCACACACGGCAGCCCCTCGACGCATATTTTTTGCATAATGAATGAATGAACGACTTTGGTCTCACCTCCCCAGCTAAGCCAGCAGTGCTTGGAGGGCCAGACTCACATCATGTATAATATTTCTGAATTTCCCTGAACACCAGTGTTGGGCATACAGTAGGTGATTAATAAAGACTTGCTTGCCTGATGGGGATCACATCCCAGGCAAGCATGACAGCTGAGAGGAGCCAGCTTCCCGGATGCATCTCCCAGAGCGCAGGCATCACTGCCATGGGAGTGCAACTGGGAGGGCTGCGTGGAACAGCATAGCTGATTTTGTTTGCCGAGAAGCAAGAGGTAGTCCCGGATCTTTATCTGCAAAAGCTGTCATGCCTTAACTCACGGCTCCACCCCGCCCCTTCTGGAAAAAGATTGATAAGCATAATGATGATGTTTTAATGAGCTTAATTGCACATTCCTTATGTTCTTGCCGAGTTGCCAACTAGCTACTTCAACATCCAGCAGTTTACTTGTAATAACTTTTCGCCCCTCTCTATGCCAGGGAGCATAATTATTCTTGCGGTAATTTGGCGTGCGCTCTCTCTCTCTTCCCTCTCTCTTTTTCTCGCTGTTTTTTTCCCCCCTTCCTTTCTGGGAATTACTCTAAATGGGTATCTTTGAAAGGAGGGTGGCAGGCTGCTTTTGGTACAGGGCTTACCAAGGACCCTTTCATCAAAGAAGCCCTTGTGACCACGCTCTGGACCTGAGCCAATCAGATCATCTCTCCCTGTCTGTTTCTGAAGCAGCTCTGACCCTGGTATGCGTGTCGAGCCGGAGTCTGCAGACAGGCTGACTGCACTCCCAGGCCAACCTGTCTTAGCTGACTGAGAAAATGCTGAAGGGAAAATTACCTGTTTGGCTCCAGACGGAATTAACGTTTTTTTTTTTTTTTAACATACACACACAAGTATGTTTATTATTTTTTGTTTAAAAGCGTTTGCCTATCTAATATATTCATTAATGTTATCTGGTCAGTACTTGAAACATTTTGAAATATGTGCAAATGCAATAAGGTTACAAGGCCTGGAGGCAAAATAAGATGAATTTTCTAATTAAATGACAGAAAACTGTTTGGGGATTAACGGATGGCAGTTCTGTAATCTGTTTATGGGCGCTGCTCTGTGCAGGGACATATGGTCCATGTATCAGCCCTGGTGGGTTAGGGGGCTTGGAGACCAAACAGCCCGGCCCCTCCACTACCCCTCTGCAAACCACAGCCACTTTGAATCAAACACTGCAGGTAGGTGGTGAGGCCGCCGCCGTGGCAGATCCTGGCCCTTCTGAAACAGCCTGGGGCTCAGCTCATCTGCTGGGAGACCGCTGTCCCAAGCAGGCATCTTCCTGCCCTGGGAGCCAAAGATATGCCACAGAATTTTAAGTAAACTTCTCTTCTGAGCAGAGTCCTGGGGACGTCTTACATTCTTTTCAACCCCAGGGCCCCAAATCATTTATGAACACATTTTTGACATTTCTAGGCAATTCCAGAAAAAGGTCATCATTGAGAAATCTATTTTATAGTTGCTCTTTGAGAAAAAGTATGAACACATTTCTTTCCTGGACCTATTCGAGAGTCTTCCTCTGGAAACTCAGGTGTGTGGATGCTACATACACAGTGTGTCTCCTGCATGCTGGGCCAGCTGGGCCAGCGACCAGAGCACTGAGACAGAGAAGATATGACCTTCGGCCTCAAGGACAAGGGTCTGGACAGCTCTGCTCCTGGAATCTTCAGGATTAGTTTGAATGCTTAAAAAATAATAAAAGTTTTATATTCCTCCTGTGTTAGCAGTGGCACAATGTACAGGTGATAGAATTATTGTGGCATGTATTTTTAATTTGTACTTTCAGAATTTTCCAAAACTTCTACAGTGAACTTTCACTTCTGTAGGTATACCATAGGCTAGTAAAAGGAAACTTCTTGGGAGCACCGCACAGGCACATGCCTGAATTACATGGAGTCGACTTAGGGACAACAGGCCAGGTGACAGCCAGCAATGGGGAAGCGGGTCTGAATCCAAAGCAGGGATGGATTTTAATGAGCAGGGCAGCCCGAGAGTCACAGCTGGCTTGGACTAAGTTCCTGGAGTATTAAATCAAGTAATGGCAAAAATATGACTGTGTTTTACATATGAGATTTCATAACTTCCTGAGAAGTAAACAGTTCCTTCCCCCTTGGTTGTATCCCCTCAAGGAATGTCTATGTTACTGCTTTTGGCTCTTCTTTTCCCCAAAGTTTTATCTACCCAGAAGTGCAGTGGCCCAAACAGAACGCCAGCCCTACTTTCTCTGGTGGTCCAGCCTGTACATGTATATAACAACAGAGGCTATATCAAATCACCATATGTGCTCCATCTCTCCCTGGCTCCTAGATTCCTACCTGTGCTGTGTTCAGAGCTCTTGTTACAGATTTAGACTTGACCCTGGAAAGGATGGATGGAAATTCTCTGATGCTTTGTTTCACTTTGACCTAAAGGGTTTCTTCCTGGGTTCTCTTCCTCTTTTACAATCCCCAAGAGGTCAAGGATATAGACTGAAATTGAGGCTTTTCCATCCTCAAAAAAAAAAAAAAAAGGAATATGAAATTCTTTTTATATCATAAATTCATGAAGAATGATCATACTCTGTTTCTGGCCACTTCAACTCTGGGTAGGCAGAACACAAATCTGGGGGAAAAGTATATTTTGCCCTTTCATAGTCTCTTTTCCCATACCAAGGGAAAATTGCTAATTTTCATCACTGAATTGTATTTCTGAATGAGCAATGAAAAAAAGTGATAGAAAAAAATTCCTTGCAAATAGTGTATGGCATGCTATCAAACTATTAGATAACCATAATTACAGGTTTGGTTTCAACAGTGCACAGTTAATCTCAGCGAAAATGCTCAGATTTTAAACAGAATAAATTCTTTCTAGGATTTGCACACTGTCTACCAGTCTGAGAATAGCAACTCTAGGAGAAAAAAAAATTCAACTCATTTCCCACCCAAAGTTGAGAAAAGTGGCTTGGAGACATTAATTCTTTCTGGTTATGGGATTAAGAATTATATTCTTATTATATTTAAAAGAGTGAAGCTCCTTGGTTATTTCTCTCATGTATATAAACCTGGCAAAGGAATTCTTTTTGCAAAAATAAGTTGTAAGTCTAACAGCTGACCATACATTGTACTCTGTCTATGTTACAGGTAGACTGTCCATATATTGCCACTGACTTAGGACTGTGTCCGTTTTACATAATCTTATCTTTTTAAAAGGTGATTTTTTTCCCCACAATGTATAACTAAACTTAATTTTAAGAAAAATAAAAGAAAAAATAAACTGACTTAATTTTAAGAAACTTTCTGTAAAATACATGTACAAATCAGGGAAAAAAAAACCTTTTCAGTTCACATGCCTAACTCATTGATTTGTAAAATACAGTTTCAGAGTCCACAAACCACAGATCTCTAGCATACCAAAAAAAAAAGTGAGTGTTGGGGGGACAAAGTTCACATCAGTGAAATGAAGGACCAAGAATAAACCTGCACTGAGACCGCCAAGCAACCACAACCCCCAGGACGTGGAATTTAAGGAGGTAAACAGTAGATACCAAGCAGACACCAAGTAGTTATTTCTCCCCAATACACTGATACTGGAGTTGGACAGTCTGACACAGAAAACAATCCATGGTTTACTAAGTGAAGGAGACATTCAGTCTGGAAGCTGCTCTTTACCTACTCAAAGCAAGCAGACCTTATAAACCCTGGCTGCCCTAGCAGGGGAGGAAATACATTTTTGGTGGGAATTTTCCCAAAGAATATTCCCGCTGAGGGAGAGTGACACCTTCAGTATTTTCAAAGATTTCTCCAATAAGTACAAAGTTCAGAAAGTGCTAGAACAACAGAAGTGCAGTGGAAGACATCTGTGGGTTATTCTTTCTGGAATTGTAGCTGGTGAGACGGAGACACCTCTGTAATAAGGACATTAACTCTGTTTTAGAGTAGTTGACAGTGTAATTCAAAGAGCACGAACCAGGAGGGCATATTGGGGGTGGTTTAGAGGACAAAATGTAATCAGTGTGACAGTTGAGGAGGAGGCCCTGGCTGGGGCTGGACGGGGCTCAGCCCTGGTAGCTCCTGGCCACGGGCCTCACCGCAGCCCAGTGGGGCAGGGGTTGGTAATTAACACCCACAAGCTTCCCACTTAGTGGTTTCTCTAGTCCTGTTTCCAGTTTATAGTTCCTTACGTTACCCGTGCGCCATCACGCTGACACTGTAACTTTGGTTCTTCAGAACCTGAGAGACTTGCCTGCTCTCTGAATTCAGAATTTAAAGAACTCTTTAGCTGTAGTTAAGGATGTACCTGGTGAATTAGAAATTTACACCTCACGGGAAGTGATGGAAACGTTAGCTATCTTTTTGGGGGGGAGGGGGACATTAGCTATCTTGATTATAGTGGTGGTTTCATTGGTGTATACATACATCTATCAAAATTCATCAAACTGTACCCCTGAAATATGTGTAGTTCACTATACAGGAATCATATCACAATAAAGGTGTTAAAAATTATACAAAAAGAGGGGGGGTGTACCTGGTACCTGATTGGATAAGACCAGGTAAGTGGTAGACAGCAAGGAATGCTGTCTGACCTCTGCCTGCTCTACCACCACGAAAACTCATCTTTGAGCAAAGGAAGCAGTCTGCCACCTGCAAGCACTTTAACACCTCAAAGCAAATGTCTAACCAATGCGGGTAGTTAGAGATCAACTCCCACCTTTGTAGGTACGTGGTATTAAATTCATCCTTTCCTGAGGCTTGCTTTTTGCACGACTCTAAAGTGCATACTCTCTAGAATGGCTCTCTTAGTCTCCAGGATGGCACTCCCAGACTCTCATTCCAGTTCTTTGTCTTAAGGGAGAGATGGACAGTTTTAGTTCTTTTATTGATCCTATTTACAAAGGTGACTGTAATTGTCTCTAAGGAGACTATAAATTTTAAAAGAAATGAATACTTTAAATGATGTCTTAAGCGCTACCCCAAATGATGCTGAACAGAGTCTGAACAGTTTATTTTACGATTGTCCCTCCCTACTTCTCAGCATCCAGTGAGGTAAGACAACACCTCTGACTGCCTCCTGAGTCATTTAGAAGAGAACGCTCCCTAAATCTGAGGAATGGCACAATTTCTATGCTTCTGCAAAGACATTTATAGGATTCACAGGGACACTTACCATGTGCTCCTCTGCCCCTCACCACTTACCAATATCTCTCTTCACCTCTTAAAACGTTTTCAATAGTCTCTCACGGTGCACACTTCACTACCACATACAAAACTGCTTAGTGCTCATAAAATTGCAAAGGGCATTGCCCTAACAATTCCAATCATACTATTAAATGCAATTAATGAAATGAATGAGATAAAAGAAACAGTTCTCAGAATTCAGCCGAGGTGTATCTTGGGAAGAACGTCTACAAATACTTGAGGCCATGCATTTTAACAGGAGAGACTTGTTAAAAATTAAGGTGTTCTTAAAGCCAAGAATCTTGTGGATCCAAGAGGATCTGTACTAGAAATCTTTATGTATAACTGATCAGGCTTTTGTAAAGTGGTGCAGTTCATTAGACCTAGGAGATCGCCCTAGTGAGGCAGCAGGTTGGACAGACGGCATGGTTGACCAGCTGGTGTTTAAAACGATGATTTGAGGGTCATGTACATGTGAGCAGACCACAAACCCATGGCCTGCTGCTCCTGCCTTCCACCAACCCTTCCTCTTAAGGTGCAGGATGTTTTCCTGGGTATTCTACACTCTTTCTAGGCTGCCCTTGGTGGACGGTACAGATGAATTTCAACCTGATTCCAAAGCTTATGAAAAAAAAGAGTCTGGTGCTTCCAGGACCAGCCCTGCACAGAGCTGGTCTAGCCCAAAGGCTTACTACTTATTATAGAGCAATGCCCTGCACAGTTACCTGCTTACTACTGGCACTTGGTAGGGATGGTTCTTAACCTCTTCAGGATTTGGCCATCTCTCACTGGAAACAACACAGGATGGGAATTAGCTTTCCTCACAGCCTAAGCAGAAATGCAAATTAGATTGTTTTGTTTGGCTTAGGCGGTGTTTGAAAAAGCTTGGATTGAATGCTTTAAGATAGGCCACGCACACCTCGGTTCACCCCAGGCCCTCCACTTCCTGTTGTGTAGCCAGGGCCGGCCTCACCTGGCACACGGCGTGCCCCACCTGCTCACTCAGGCATCTGACCTCTGGTCTAGAAGCGAAGGTGCACCCTGTGGGGTCTTTCCTTAGCAGTTACTGAACACTGCTGTCTTCCCTTAGTATGATTAGCTAACCAGCAGGGAGTTTATTACTGAGTACCTACTGTGTGCCTGCAATGCCAGATGCTGGGGTCACAGAGGTTACTCCCTGCCTTCCAGAACCTTGTTCTCTAGTCCATGCCCTGGCCCGTCAGTGTTCTTTCTGCTAAAACACAGACCAAAATCCCAGCAAACTCTTCTTCAATCCTTACAAAGAAAATGACCACATCTTAACTCTTTTCTCTCCTCTCAGGGGGGTGGGTGTAGCTCAGTGGTAGAGCACATGCCTAGCATGCACCAGGTCCTGGGTTCAATTCCCAGGGCCTCCATTCAATAAATAAATAAACCTAATTACCAACCCCACCAAAAAAAAAATCACAATCAAACAAAAAAAGATACACACTTTACACCAAACATCAGTTTAAGCCCTGACATTATTCTGCAGGACTACAGAACCTTCAGAATCCACGTTTACAGTTCAGACAGACACGGGAGGGGGGAAACGACTGACATCCAGGAGACAATAGAAAAAGCAGAAAACAAAACACATATTCATACACTCACCCTTAAAAACAGGGGAAAACCAATTGGGAAACTTTCATTTTCTTCCTGGATGTCTATTTAAAAAAAAAAAAATCACATGTGATATGTGTGTCTATGGAAACCTTCGTTATCACAAAGATAGGGAGGTACCAAAGGCCGCCGTTGCCATGGAACGAGCAGTATTTGCTTTTTATTCTATTGCACAATATCTAATTACAGAGACCCTGATAAAATTATGCATTCCTCAGCACAAATTAAGGCCATTCTACGGGAGCCTTCATGCACATACTTTATTTGTCAAATTTCATTAAAACCCCAAATCAGGGATGACTTTGGGGTAAGCATTCTAACCAGACTCAGCCCCTTCCAAGATGTAAGTTCTCTTAAACCTGTATTTGGGGCTGCTGGAGTGTCCTGGGTGAAAGGTCAGCTCACTTCCTTTAATCTCCCACAAAAGCCTAGGTTGAAACCCTAAAGCCCCTTCTTCCGTTGGATGGATGCATAGAATACACATTTAAAAATCAGTCTCCTTGCTTCTTCTGGAAATACAATAATTTAATAGCAGGGAAGGCTGAGCCACTCTCTTGAAAAGATAACGTGTCACAAAATTCAGCTGCTGTTCCTTCCCCAGTAGTTCTCGCTTCTGCCCGTGTTCTTATTCTTTTACTACATATTTAGGTATCTATAAATAGGTGTAGTATTTTTTTAAGTAATACCCTATAAGCAGCACTTCAAAAATTATCCTTTAACTCAACATAATTCCATGGTGCATACATGTGTACATGAGTTTATGATTCATTTATTTTTATGGCTGTATAGTACTCTGTTGTACTGACCTTCCTTCCCGTCATTTGATGAATATTTATGTTGCTTCTAAATTTCTGCCAGCCCAACGTTGCAATGGACATCCTGGTACATGGCCTTTTGTCAGTACCTGTAAGGATTTCTCTTAGAGTCTTTAAGCTGGAGTATAGCTAAACTTAAGAGAATCCATTTCCAGATCCCTAACCTCCACATGGATTATTTGTTGAAACTGATCTTCTGAGAAGATGCCTGTAGTCCACCCATCTCACCAGTGTTCTTTCACCACTGTCTTTTCTCAGCTGCCTTCTCCCACTTCACTAGTTGCTTCATCCTGGGTGTAGAAACCTCCACAGCATCAAGGAAAGAGACAAGAGATAATATGAACTATTGCTGTAAGGAGCTACTCCTTTAATCAAGAACCACAGGTCCAGGCCGGAGCTTTGAGTTTCTCCCGGTTTCACACACATGCCTGTGAAGGGTGAAGCGCGGTGTTCAGCTGCTGTTAGGATGGTCTGAATTCAGACATACTGTACAGTGAAGTAGGGCGAGTTTTGACAGTTTTTGTTCACTGAAGGTGTAATGACCTCACCTCTTCCATCTCCTAACTTATTTTCAAAGAATACAGCTTTCCTGAGAGTCTTGTGCGGACAAAGCAAAGAGAGTGTCAGGAAGATGTGCTGATGGTGGCAGCACCTTATGTCCCCCTTGTGACAAATTCACTGAGAGGCTTGAAGCTCTGTGTTCTGCACATCTGTGTCTATGCTAGCTCCCTACCTCCTTTAGAACGAGAATGCACAGGGACACGGCTGTCCCAGGGACACGTACTCACACATCTGTTTAAATGAAAAACATGAAGTCAGACTTGTTCTATCAGAAAAACAACCCACTTGGGTTGTTTTGTTGGACAGTGAAGACTGGTTTTGCTAATTGTGTTATGCAGGGACGTTTCCATCATTTGAATGAGTTCAGTCTATTGCTTCAAGGTCTCGAGAAAAATATACTTAAGGCGTATAAGATAAAATTGTTTTCTAAAAAATATTCTTTTGGTAAAGATGGGCTGATGCAAACAACAGTTTGATTTCCCCCAGCTCTTTCCAAGTATATTTGGTTAAACAAGTCACCTCCAAGAGAAAAACACTAATGAGTGTCATTTGTGTGAAGTGCCTGTACCTTGTGTACAGTCATCCAGGGCCCTTCTTGCTTTGAGAACAAGCAAGAAAGACCTTGTTGGGCAATTTTCCTGCATCTCTGCTGAGGAATAGAAGCCTGGAGAAAACTTGATTGGCTCAGGTAGTATGATAACACACATTACTGTAGGTGAGTCACCAACGGTAGGAATGAACTAGAGAGTTTGATTTAAATAGCTCTTTTATTGCCACAGACTGAGAGTCTAACCACTTGCGAAGAAAGGGCATAGCCTCTCTTGGTAGTCGGTCTTCTCAGCACAATTCTGACATGTAACCTCAAACTGCATCCCTGGGTGACTAAACTGAGGTACTTCGGAGGCACTACAGAACATAGCTGTCTGCTTGGGTGATGTTGCCCTGAGGCAGGCACTTCAGCAGCCTTTGGCAGAAGAAGGGTCTTAAGCAGGAAGCCTTGTGCTGGTTCCACCACGACCAGCAGCAGGTCACTTCCCCTCCCTGGGCCTCAGTTTCTCCTTCAGTGAAATGAGGGGCTGGAGCACGTACTCTCCTGAAGTCCCCTCCCGCCATCTTGGCCTTGGCCATCACCTCCTCTTCAGTGTGACCACGAGGCCCAGGCTGGTGCTTCCTCCAGGACCCTTGGTCTGGCAATGAATCGCCATCATATCCTACCCCTGGACCAGGTAAATATGGCTGCCCTTCCTGGTGGAGTTTTAGATGGGTAACACACAGGGAGCCCTGCTGCGGCCCCCAGGGAACAGAGCCATGACCTCAGATACTTCACGGTATCCTGAGTTTGCCAGAAGGAAGCAGCCGCACTCTCCTTAATCCTTGTTGAGGGCTTCCTTTTACACAGTCCGGGCCTCCAAGCTGGGGTGGAGAAGAATTAAGCCTATCTCATGCCTTTTATGGATCGGTATTTACCTTGCCCCCTTATCAATATTTTTATGTTTTATTCTAGGCACCCTAAGACGGGAAAAAAAGCTAATAAGGGTACTTGTGGCAGATAATAAAAATAATCCTCGTCTGCTTTAAACACAGTATAGAGTCACATTCAGAGACTTTCTCAAAGGACTTCATCTGTTTAGAGAGGTAGAGTGGTCCCTGAGCAGAGAGACAGGAGCAGGATGTGGATGGACCTCTCCGTGTGTAACAGAGGAGCTAAGTGTGTGGGCTCCCAAGTCTGGCTGCCTTGGTTCAAATCTGGCCTCCACCACCTGCTGGCTGTGTGGCTGAGCTCAGTAAATTACTGAATCTCTCTGAGCCTCATTTTTCCCATCTGTCAATTGAAACAGCCTCCTAAGGTTCTTGTGAGAATCAAGTGAAATAAATAATGTCAACACACTCGGCCCAGCGTCTGGAGCATCATAAGGACTAAAATACCATTATTACTATACTTTTTTTTATCATGTCACCTTACAATTCAGACCCCCTAGAAAGTGATTCCATTGACTTATTTAGTAGGACAATCAAACAGATGAGCAGTCAAATCTGTCACTCGTGACAGCAACACACGCTAGGTTTCCTTTCCTCCTAGGACATTTTTTATTTCATCATAAAATGGAAAGCCAAATCAAATTTGCTCAGCTAATTTTGGCCTAAGAGGTATACTTGGGACCCTCAACATTTGCCTGACAGGTCAGGCTTATCAGTGCACACTTGTTAGTGTGAAAACCTCCTTTCCTATCGCTGCTGCTGCCACTTCTCTTATCCTGTCTTTCTTCTGGAACAAGTGGACTTGCAGGATACTCCACCTCCTGATTTGGCAAACACGCCTGTTCTGTGAGAGAGAGTTCCGCCCATGTGCACAACTGAGGGTCACAGACGTTGGCGGGTTTATCAGAGAAAGCCTTTCTTCTGCAGGTGCCGGGGCATGGAGAGCAGGGTCCCTGCGGGCTGTCCCCCTTCTAATGAGGACTGTCCCACCATTTCCTAACTGTGGCTCTTAGGGACACCAGAACAGATGCAAAAGGATGGTACTATATTTATCAACCCTTGGGGCAGACTGAGAAATATTCCTCGCTGGATGAGGAGCTGCATGAATTTTAGAACATGGGTGGAGGAGAGGCGGTAAGTTTTGTTTGATACAGGGCTATCTGAAATTCGATATCAGGATAAAATTGGTTTCAAAGAGAGGCTGAATTCCAGAGTCTTTAAGGAAGTTGGCCCAAAGGCACCCAGGAATATAGCAAACCTGTTTTGAGATTTGAATGCCCATTTTTTTGTGTGTAACAAATGTTGACCAATGGCGAAATGCTGAGTGCTAAGCTGGAATAGGCAAGGGAAAGGTTTTGTTAAAAAAAAAAGATTTTGTAAAATAAAACAAGGTTTTGTAAAATAAGTGAGTTAACATAATTTAAGAGAGAAGAGCTTGGCCTCTACAGACTGGGTTGAAATCCTAGCTCTGTCCCTTGCTACCCAAGTGACCTTGAGCGAGTTTCCAGAAGTGAATGTTGCTTCTCATCTCCCGTCTAGCCTCCAGGGTCAGTCCCTCACTTGTCTGGGCTCCTTCCAAGGCCCTGGAAGAGGCCCTAGGAATATATTCACGTGGTCAAATAGCTTGCACAATTTGTAAATACAAGACGTATTAACTGAAATCCATTAGGACTACCGTCTCTTTCTACTCTGACTCTCCCTTGTGTTGGGTGACACTGGAGTGGCCATGGGTATTTTGGGGATGCAGCTAAGGAAAAGCTGAGTTAGGGATGATTTACTTTGGATGTAGTGGGATATGTTTACATGTTACACAGTCATTGCCATGTTTGGGTAAGTCATTGCCAGCTGACCTGGGCTGGAAATGGCCAGCTCATCCCTGTTGGGACGTGAAGAGGCAGGGCCAGAGGTCATATTGTGATATGAACATGCCACTGGAGGTATGTGGGAGGTAAAGGAAAAAATGTTTGGAACCAGAACTAAGTCTGTGGGAAAAACATTCCAAACCTTACAGCTCCATACCTGGGAAAAAGTGAGAGATGTTTCCATTTGACAATGATCTTAAAAACTTACACGACATTACTAGTATGGAGCTATGAAGCAAAAAGAAGTTTAAAAACACCCTTGATGATTCTAAAAGGTTTGCTCAACCACATTAGAGGAAAGACTATCTTTCTATTCTCTCCGTAGAAAATATTATGAAATAATTATTATAAGAAGAAATGACCAAAGAATATGTAGCCAAAAATATAAAAAAAATTATAACTGGTTAATTTATAAAACTGAGTGATTTTTTTGGACTTTATGGTATTTATAGTATTTGCCTGCTCTTAAAATTTTGTTGTACTTTCTTTTCTAGACCTAAACAAACGTGAACTTTTATAACTGATTTTGAATTCAACCTCCCCTCATCAGGGTATCCCAAATTGTATGAGCTTCAGATCCCACAAAACTTGGATCTGGCCCAGGAGAGCTCATAGTTTCTTGTGAGGATGAACTGAGATGAGTTATAAAGTATATTATATGTGTATGTCGTATGTGTGTATATATGTATATTATATGTATGTGTATATAATATGTATGCATATGATGTCTGTTATATATAATACATGTGTATATTATATATAATATATACTTGTGGCAAGAGTGTGGAGGTTGAATTGAAAGGGACTGAGAATCAGGTCAGGGAGGCCAATTCTGAGTCTAAGCTAATGATCTAGACAAGGGAAGATGTGAATTGGGGTTTGGGTCCCTCTTGTCATGTGCAATGGATCCGTGACTCTGCTATGAGGCTAACCGTATTAATCTGTTACCGCTGAAGTTCAAAAATAACTGAATGTCGGCAATTTCTTATGGTTTAAATATCTGGAATATAAAAACTATTCAAACCAACAAGAGAAAAGTGCATTTTCCCTCCAGCAGCGCGTCACCTCTCTTTCCTCTCACAGGGTAGCTCCCAACATTTCATCTGGATTTCCTCAAGGTGCTCCACACTTGGTCTTAGAAACTTCTCCTGAGGTGGAAAGGGGGCTTCATTTGTATTTGTAAAATATTAATTCTTAAGCTTGGGCTGGGAAGAAGAATGTTCATTATATCACGTCCTATTTTTTTTAATTTTTGAAATTATCTGATCAAAATGTATATAACATAAGCATTTATTCCTTATTTTTAGGAATATCTTATTCATGTATTACTGTATTATTTAATTATTTTAGTTTGGCAGGGGCAGAGGAGGTAATTAAGTTTGTTTATTTTTAGAGGAGGGACTGGGGATTGAACCCAGGACCTCGTGCATGCTAAGCACGCACTCTACCACTGAGCTATACCCTCCACCCCACTATTCTTTATTTTTAAAGGGTACTCTCCTGAGTGATAAAATTAAGAGGTAGCAGAAACTTCTGAGTGGTCCACTATGGTGGAACGTTCATAATCTTAGGTTGGCCATGTTGAGTTGAAAGCCAAACCTTAGCAGATCCTAAATTTCCACAAGTAGAAAGGGTCGCATGTGAAAAAACCTCCTCCTGCCTCAGCAGGACGTCTTACAGGGTGCTGGCCAGCTAGGGGAGAAACGACATGGCTCCGAAGCCTGAGTCCAGAATGTCGTTGTTAAAAGTTAATGGTTACTGAGTATTGATAGCTTCAAGGAGAAGCCACATGGCAGGACAGATTAGCTCCAGTCCTTTGCCCAAGTACCCAGCCGGAAGGTGGATGGCAATCCTATTGTTACGAATATCTACGGATGACTGAATGAAATAATGAAATAAACAAAAAGATTTCTGAGTGCGTCACTGGGTGTGGCAAGTAGTAAACCCTTTTCAGGCTGATGAGTTTCATCTTTTGTAAGAGTCAATGTGAGTGAGGATGATGTATAATGGACCTACACATTGTTTCAGAGGAGCCCTCATGGATTTGATGGCGGTATGGTACATTTAACCTCTGAGTCCTAATAATGTTCTGCTTTCCAGATGCGCTCAAGGCCTGTATATTCTAGACCTGGAACGCATACATGGTATTATCTTTGGATATACAAATAAAAACCAATTCATTTTCCAAATGTTTAACTCATTCCGGAAGACACCACACACACACACACACACACACACACACACACACACACACACACATCGCAGCTAAATCAACAATGTTAGCAAAGCTCTTTTGGCTGATCAAATCAGGCTACATTAAGTTCAATAAAGGTGCTTGACTTATAAATCTACAAATAACCAGTTATTTTCCTAAGCAGCATTTTGATTTATCATCTGAAACAACATTTCCTGTTCTTTTGTAATGGCTTTTTGTAAATTTCCCCTTAAATAGAAGGAAGTAGTACATCTCTAGATAAAAATATCTCAATAAACTACAGTCTCTTGACTATAAATGGACCACATTTTCTTCCTGTGGTCCTGAAAATGATCACAGAACAGAAATGCTGACCAGAAACCTTTTTCTCCATGATATTTTTGAAGAAATCCCAGAGGCTGTATTTACAGACTTGACATCCTGAAAGCAGATCTGTACACAATACCAGAGATTAAACTATTGTCATTTACAGCAAACCATTTAGCAGCCTCTACTCCTGGAATATTTCAAGCCATTTTCAAAATCATCTCAAATCCACCAGTCTACTTCACCATCCTGGAAAGAGGAAAAGTTCTGGGCTTCTCACGCCCTACGAATACAGCCATACCTAAAGCTAAGCTTCAGGCTCCCCCAACCCTTGTCCCCTGGCAGCTCTGCTAATCTGACCTGGCTATGAAGGCTAGGAAGCTGGGGTTCCCTATCAGGCTGTTTACTTAACACATGTCACATCTAAAATAAGGATTGCTTTAGCTGAAAAAGCAAGTCATTTATAAGTGTGCATTTATAAGGGCAAAAGTCAAGGCAACTGTGCAAACCACTTGTCAACTTATTTAGAGGAAATTGTGTAATCAACTTAACATACCAGTTAGCCTTTACCTGCAAGGTCAAGCTCAGAGTTCCTGTATGTCACCACGCTGGCCTATTAATCACTCTGCAGGAAATTCCACATTTTTCTTTAGATTAAACTATAGAAAGTGGAGTGCGAACAGAAAGTAGTGAGGATTTCCTATTCGTTTCTTTGTTTCCTCTGACTTGGTTGATGTTTCATGATTTGAATTTTTTTTTTTGACTTGCATGCTACAGAATTTAAAATAGGTTCAAAACGATATATTTCAATACGCATCGCTAAAGGGTGTTTCATTGCACAAAGGTAAATCTAGGTATTTGATGGCTGGGTGCCAATTTACTGCCGTAGATTCCAAGTGGAGATAGAAAACATTGACGCTATTGAACAAGTAACAGACCTTTCATTCTAGAAAAAAAAAGATATAAGCTACTAAATTTAAAACCATTTCCCCTTCTTTTCATGCTGCCAAAAAAGTCCAGATATGTGGTTTTTGAAGACATCCTAATTTGAGGCATGATTCTCAAAAAAAGAGAATCACCTTGAAATACCTTAAAATTTTTTTTTACCTGAAAATGTCTTTATTCTGCCTTCATTTTAAAACAGTCTTATTAAGGTATAATTCACATACCATGCAATCTACCCATTGAAAGTGTAAAATTCAATGGTTTTTACTATATTCACCAAGTTGTACAACCACCATCAAAATCAAGTTTAGAATATTTTCATCACTCCAAAAAGAAACCCCATCCCCCTTAGCAGTCACTCTCCATTTCCCCCAATCCATCCTGCCCTAAGCAATCACTCATCTACTTTCTGTTTCTATAGATTTATTTATTCTGGACATTTCATACTAACAGATGCATGTAATACACCATCTTTTGTGTCTGGCTTCTTTCACTTCGCATGTTTTCAAGGTTCATCCAGGCTGTATTAGTACTTCATTCCTTTTTATGGCCAAAGAATATATTGCATTATATTTATCCATTCATCAGTTGATGGACATTGGGTTTGTTTCTACTTTTTGACTATTAAGAATAATGCTGCTCTGAACACACATGTGTAAGTTTTCATGTGAATGTATATTGTCATTCCTCTTGGATATATAGACCAGGAGTGGGAATGCTGGGTCATATGGGGGCCCCATGTTGAACATTTTAAGCAACCGTCCCAACCATTTGACAAAGTGGCTATACCATCGCACTTTCTCATAAGCAGCGTATGAGGGTTTTGATGTCTCCACATCGCCATCGATACTTGTTACTGTCTTTTTATTGTAGCCATCCTACAGGGTGTGAAGTGGGATCTCACCGTGATTCAAATATTTTTAAGAAAATGTTCTTAGGGGATTTCTGTATTGCTTCCCCCTGGCCAGTACTATGAATGCCAATCACTGTACGGTTGTGATGTCCTGTGCGGCAGACAAGATGGAAGGAAGTGACAGAAACAGACAAAATACACAAGCAGTCAGCTCAGAGACTTGGGATGGGAGGGTCTTATCTTGAATCTACAACGTTTCGAATTCCTAGACATTTAAAAACGTAAAATGACTGAACCACTCACAAAGGCCATTCAAAGCCACGACGTCTCTGGTCATTGTTTGGCATTTTCTATGCCCGATTTACTTCAGGAAAACAAGCTGGGTCTTAACCGCAATGTGTAATGTTTAAAATGATTAATTTTGCTTCTGAAGAACCATTTGTAGCTACTGTTCTATCTGAGTAGTTTCCACACTTATGTTTCCACTTTCTTGGGGGCCTGGACCTGGCGACCAGAAAGATAATCCTCCTTTGTGGACATTCCCACAGTCAATTCCACACACATCTGGATGGCAGTTCAATAGTCCACTGTTATTCAAACAATTTGTAATCGCACATACTGTGTGTCAGCTCACAAGCCAGGGTGTATGGCTTTTCAGTATTCCGTAGCACGCAGCACGCACAATTTACAAATAAAATAAAAATCTACAGCAAAGACAACGGCACATTCTTCATTGACTAGCTGAGTAAAAAGAGCGTCTCTGTTGAAAGACAAGACATCACTTGTTATTTTGACGGTAAATGAAAAGACGTACAGAGAACCATATTTCATCTGTTAAGTCCCTTAACATGGGAAAGTCCCGTATCTGTAGCACTGGAGAATCTGGGGCCATATGTTTCTTTAAGCTGGGCTTGAAGCAGAGATGGCCTAACAACCACCAGCAGCATGAAACGCAGCTGAGAAAATTCGACAGGCTGATCCCCCCTAAGTCATGGTCGACTGGGGAGAATGAGAAGGGCAGACATCTCAGCACGGTCAATTGTTTTTCTCATTACTTTCAGCTGAGAGGATGCTGGGGCGAGGGGAGGGAGGAGTCAAGTTCAACTCCCCAAGTGGCTGAGTGACAGTTTTGGAAACCAAGGGTTGATAAGGCCAGAGGAAGTGAAGTCGAGCCTGTCCTGAGAAGAAAGGACTGGGGACAGGGCTCTCCACACCCACAGCCACTGAGACCCCAGACAAGCCATTGAGATGACAAGGTGGCAGAAACAGCATGCCAACGACCGGTCATCGTGGGATAGGGAGGTGTTGGGAAAGGCAACATTCCACTGCCCTGCCTGAGTGGCGGCCTGGTGGCCCCTGCCCCCGAGGGGCTGCTGCATCACTGGGAATCCAGAGCCCGCTCAGAGCAAGTTCAGGCCTCACTGTGGGATCATTCAGCTCGGTCACTGCTTAATTCCAGAAGACTGAGGCTACCAGATGATAAAGCATTTCTTATCCATGAGGGCTTTCCCCCCATCCCGAGGGCTTCCCCACTGGCTTTTTGCCCAGTGTCATAACTCGACTCTAGGGCTCTGCTGAAAGCTTCTTGATAGAGGACAGCCCCAAGTCCAAGGTGAACGCGTCTTTGCCATCTTGTAAACTCAACAACCTTGTCAGAAAATAACCATTAAGATCCAGGTGGCTCATGAGAGGAAGAAACTGTCACTGTTTAATCAGGTTGGATTGGGGAAAAAAGATTCGTTTCACATTGAACTTCTCAGATCTTGATAACTCTCCACCCACAAAATAGTAATTCCTTTAATATTTCAGATACCTAGTCTTGTTTTCCTTAACATATCTGGCATTCGTTGAGGACCTATTACGTACATCTTGGAGACAGAAAGAAAAATGAAACACAATGCCTGCCCTCAAGGATCTCATGGGCTCAGAGGAGAGCCAGTCAGCACAGTAATTTACACCAGGAAAGGGGAGACAGACGGCAGTGAGGAGGCCCAGGGGGAAGAATGGTTTTCTGCCTGAGGTTTTGGGAGACCTCCAAAGAGAAGGTAAGATTAAAGCTGGGCCTTGCAAGGTGAGTGAGCTCTACCTAGATGAAGGGCCGTGCAGGCAGAGAGAACAGCTCGGATGCTCTGCCAGTGGCCACTCCGCTTTACACGTGGCCTGGCTGAGGCCCCTCCCGTAAGACAATGAATCAGCCTGGCTGGAAACCAGGTGAGGAATCTAAACTCCCTTCCTATCTCCATTCTCAGTATTCCACTCATCCTCGGAACTGGCAGGGGACACAAGTGGATTGTGGTGCAGTGACTAACCCAAACTTCATTAACAGACAGAACATTAATCTTGATCTCTGATCGTCTGCAGACTTGCAGGAGGGCCTACACAGCCAGGCCCAGATCTGCCTACGGGGGCTGGGGGTGGGGTGGGGTGGGCAGAGCGGCCTCCTCTGCTCCCTCCCTCACACCCGCTGGAAGGCAACAATGCCCTGGCTCACGTATCAGACCAACAATAAACAGGAAAAGCAAAAAGAACTGCAAGAGGAATGACTCAGCAACAGAAAATCATCAATTTATTTAAAAAAAAATTTTTTTTTGATCCCCAAAAGTATGTCCTGAAAGGAAAGGCAGCCACAGACAGCTTTAATTTGCCAGATCGCCGTAGGTCTCAGTGACCTTGACAGTCATCCTCACATGGATGGAGTGCTCTTGTTCTATTTTAGAGGTACCACTGCGTTTCACACACAGAGGCTTTGCCTTAAGATCACAGAGCTGGATTGAGACCTTACATGCCGGCCCTGCCACCCCCTGGGAATGCAGGCTCCTCGCTCACAATGTACCTAAAATACCACAGGCCCGTCCCAGGCATCCCAGGGAACAGAAGATGGGGGAGAGACTTTCGGAATTCAGCCTTATTATTTTGCTAGGAACATTTTCTTTCAGTTCATTTTAAAACATTTTTTAGTTATCTCCTTATGGGACAAAGTGAATAATCTAAATCTCATTGGAATTTCTCCTTTTAAAAAATAATTGTCAACGAATGAGCAGGCTTCTTCTTTGATCATTATAGAACCACAGAGCTTCAGGGTTTAGGAGCCCAGACAAGTCATCTAGAACCACAGCACATTTGATGCCTACATCCCCTGTGATAAGCATCCTTGCTAAGTAGTCAGGCACTGTATGTATAAGTACTTCCACCAACATCATCTCACTATTTATTTTCCATTCAGGGCAGCTCTCTCAGTGAGAAAGTGCTCTCATTTTAAGCTACATTGTGTATTTCAGTAATCTCCACCCACTGGTCCTAGGTCAAGCCTTTGGGGCCACAGAGACAGGTCTCATGATTTTTCTACAGAACAATCCCTGTGAAAGTTGAGGAAAATTCATTATGTAGTATTTCTCACCATCTCTTACCTCTGAATGCACCTCAGTTTGGAAAGAAGTCTCTAATTTTGGAATTTAGAAGAGGCTTTGGTTTCTTATCAAGGAATATGCTTTTAAAGTCATGCCCTTCCAAGCACTCAATTTCTGTCTTAACTCTGTTGCTTGTCCCAACCAACATAACTATCCCTTCATTCGTCCCTCTAATCTAGCCGTCCATCCATCTACTCACCCATCCGTCCATCTATCCATTCAGCTAAACACTCACTTATCCATCCATCCATCCATCCATCCATCCAACACCATATGTGAGGCACTATTCCAGGGACCAGTTAGAGCAGTGAACAAGATAAACAAGGTGCCTGTCCTTGTATAGCTGACAACCCAGTGGAGGCATTTCATAATAATTAAGTAAATAAATGAAGAAAGAGAATAAAGTATAAGATATTAGGTAAGGCGGACAGCGAAAGCATTTTTGAGGACTGACATTAAACTGAAACCTGAAGGAGAAGAAGGAGCCAGCCAATCTAGAGGATCTAGAGGAAGAACACTCCAGAACAGAACAGCAAGGGCAAAGACAGCCCAAGAGTGACTGTCAGTCAGTGGGGAAAGAACAGTAGGAGATGGAGTCTGAGAGGGATGAAAACATCAGAGTACACATGTCTGTGTGTCTATGTATTTTAAATCACCACTCAGAATGGAGTCATTTGTAAACTCGACTTTACCTGTTTGCAGCAGTAGCAAATCAAATTAGTTGATCCCTGTCTCTCTGGGGCCCATGAATAGGTTGCTTTTCTCCAGAATTTCAATTAAAAAGGTCTTGTAATACACCAGCAGAGTGCTACAGAGGAACTCGATGACCAGCCCGACAGAATATTAATTTCAATTCAACTGCAGGATTCCTGAGCAGTCAAGGAAGAACAGGGTATTTAAACCAAAAGCCAAGTCACATGAACTCAAGAACAGGCTTTGTGTGTTCTAACCAATTACACCTCCTCCTCTAGTTTTTAAAAGCTTTATTTATGAAGCCCATATTGAAAATTAAATGTTTATTACCATTTTTTGAAGGTGAGGTATAGAACTTGGCAGAGTATTGATTAATAACTTGTGGATGGCTGGTGTAAGGAAACCAGTTTTGAATCCAGCTGTAAACAATGCATCAGCAGAATGTTCCAACTATTTTGCAGGTTCAGAGCTTGCCAATTTGTAATTAGTTGCAGATTTTCAATTACTTCTCAGCAAACAAAATTGTTCTATTTGCATCAGTTTACTTGGCATTTAATTTAAAAAGAATCCAACTGATTATTCTTAGAGACAATGAATTTGGAGGGTTGGGATGAAATAGACACATTTTTGTGTAGCCCTGCATCTGTACTTTTGTTTTGAGAGATATCAGGGTACAGAACTTGGCCTAAATTCAATCAACCCCATCATACAACCTCAAAACACCTCCTGTGCAATTCATCAAAAAGAAGATTTTTGGCAATTGCATATAAAACTCATGAGATTTGTAATGAAGAACATAATCTGAGGAGGAAAAAAAAAGCAAAGTTGCATTTTCTGCTAATTGAAACTGGTAAACTACTGTAACTTGGAATTCAATAGAAGGTCATAATTATTACAATTTTAAATGTTTGTCCTTGTCACTTTGCATCAGATTGGTTCTCCAAGACTTAGGGCTCCTTATGTACCCATAATTTTTTCTTTGGAGAAGAATATTAAAATCATTCAACACAACATTTTTTGAGGATCTACATAGCAGGTGGTGCTAGAGAAACTACAAAGTGAGTAAGAGAAGATTACCCCCCTCCAGGAGATCAGAGTTTAGCGGGAAAGGACAGAGCTTTACCAAGAACCCTTATTAGAGACTGACTGTGGTAAGTATTATAAGTAAAAGGCGTAAGATTAGAAAGAAAGGAGGAACTCTTCCTACTTGCAGATCAGGGAAGGTGAGAAGGTAAAATGCAACAGATTGAGAAGGAGGACTGGATTCCTGCAGTAGGGGAAGAGGAACATATTCTAGGGAGAGACAGAAAGGTCTGGAAGAGCAAGTGTATATCGTGGTCAGAGACCTGCGAGCAGTCTAATGTGGTTGGAGAGGCGTGGTGTATCAGGCAGGGATGGGAATGAGGGCAGAGGGAGGAGAGGAACAGATTGCGGACAGCTGGGCAGTCACGGGAAGGTGGGGAGCAGCCAGTGAAGAGTGCCGAGTGGGGCAGTGACAGTATCAGGCGGATCCGTGCTTAAGAAAGACCAGCTGGGGAGTGAATGGTATCTGAAAAGGGGCAGGAGCAGTAAGAGCATACGTGAGAACTGATTTGATGTGGAATCTTCAGAACCTACAGAACACGGAGACTATAGGAGCGAGAGAGGAGGATGGGTCCAAGCTGATTCCCCAGCTTCCTTAGATGGTCACGCCATTATCCAAGATGGAGAACACAGGATGAATAATTTTGATGGAGTAAGAATGGTAAACACACACGTACACAAGCCCAGAAAATGCCACGGGAAAACACTACGGCTAACCTCAAAAACATTCTGCTAAATGAAAGAAACCAGTCATAAAAGATCACCTATTACGTGACTGTTTTTAGATGAAATATCCGGAGTAAGTAAATCCACAGAGACAGAGGCTGAAGGGGATGGGGAGTGACCACTTAATGCGTACAGGGACTTCTTTTTGGGTGATGAAAATGTTTGGAACTAGACAGAGGTGATGGTTGCACAGTGCTGTCAGTGTGCTAAATGACACTGAATGATGCTCGTTAAAATGGTTAATTTTATGTTATGGGAATTCTCCCTCAATTGTAAGAAGGATAAAAGGAAAAACAAATAAAACAACAAAACCCAAGAGAACAGCGTGGCAATCCATGTAACCGTATATTCCAGTCATACATGCCCCAAATCTCCTCTAAAACTCAAAGGACAGGAACACAGAAAGAGCAGGAGGGCAGGTGAGTGTCCACTGAGTGAAAGTAATGGTCTCTTTGGTTTCCAGTGGTCTCTTTGGTTTTCCTACCTGTTGTGATGCACATTTTCCTTGGAAGGCCTAGGCTGCTGGCCTGGGGAATGTTTAACTTGCAAGAAGCTCATTCCTCGTTGGTATAGCCTCTACTTGGAGACCATCCGCCTTTACTATGTCAAACTCTGGCTGAACTGGTAATGTGAGTAGTCAATCTGTCATGTGGGAGACATATTTGAGGGAGGGGGAGGAAGCAGAGCTCATCGAGAGAGGAGCATGTAGGTCAGGAAACAGTAAGAAAAGCTTTCTGGCATTCACATTGGTCATCAGTAGCCCTGGGGGAATAAAGGGCTCCCTGATGCTCAGTGCATCATCAGGAAGATTAATTAACATTTGTAAAGGCCACACACAATGTGAAAGGCCCAGTAATGGATCTCCAAAAGCTGCAGTCCTTGTTTTCCAGAAGGGTCATGAAACAAGGAGTGGAAAATATCCCCTAGAAGACAGAGCTGGATGACCTCGGCCGCAAAGAACACTGCGAAGAAACGACCGGGCTTGTCTGGGATTCTCTTCATTCTCAAGTTGAATCTGATCTGACAGATGTGGTGAGTAATTAAACCCTTGTCCATTCATCGTCTGAATGCTTGCACTGCGCAGAGAATGGGGCAGGAATAATGAGAGGCACAGCCCCTCTGGGACTATTCAGGAGTGCTCAAATTTGCATGGTCACATGAACCCAAAGGAAGTGGATTATGCTGGCCGGGCCAGGAAGTGGAGACCGCCAGAGCTTTGTGATTTGCATAAATCATAGGGCTGGAAGGCAGCAGGGCTTAAGGGCTCTCAAAGAAAGCCAGGTGGGGCTGCCCTTCCTCGAATTCAGTACATTTTTGTAGCTAGATACCTACTCACAAAGGCTGTATAGGAAACTTAACGTGTGATGTCACTTGTTCAGAAGTCTCAACAATATGTACCATTAAATTTCCCCAAAACATGATTTTTACAAGCAAAGTTGCTTCACAGTCTTTTAATGAATGGGTTCTTTTAATCACCTTGAAAAAAAGGTGATTTGGTAAAGAGTAAAGCATTTTATTATGATTACCGCTGTCAAACAATTTCTAATTGTGTGACAAGGTGCTTAAATAAAGAATTGTTTATGGCTTTAAAAAACAGTTAATGCCTCTCAAAAAGGATTACTTTCTTTCTAAGTTTCAAATGAAGGCTACCAATTAATTAATCCATTTACATAAAAAAGCCTTGGATAGCTACCTGCAAAGATAAAGGATGAAATCTATCCTCTAAATGAAAAAAGAAAAACTGCTATAAATATGTGGTAATAAATATATAGAAGTACTGTACAAAAAGTAAACAGAAGCCATTAATTAAAAACTGAACTGTCAAAAATTTCATTTTATTCTCTGCAATATTAAAATACTGATGATGTCATATACTTTATTGAATAACTTTTCTTGAAATATGGCTTTCCACCTACACTGTTTTACTCAATTTTCTTATTGGAAGCCATGCAAAAGTTACATGAAGGTTTTAAATTGGATGTAAGTGTCCCTCAGTTTCTCTACCCGCCCCCCCACCATGTAGCTAACTTCACGTTATCTCCTGGATTCACAGCCATCAGTCAACTGAGTTTGGTTAAGGCATTCAAACTTTTGCTCGCGTCAGTTCTGAACGAGTCCTGCACTTGATACAAACAGTCATTATAAATCCAGAATGGAACAAAGAAGGCAGATATTTACTAGTGAAAAACTGAAGTCGCTTAATCACTTTAATGTATATAATCAAATGGAAATTATACATCACCCAGACTAATTATATATAATTTCTTGGCATTTGGTATAAACTATTCAGACTATATCAGGGGTGAAAAGATTCTTTTTCATAGCAGAATTGCCACTGTAAAACACATCTCATGTTAAATCTCATCTTTCTAGTATCTCTTCTCAAGTCTTTGCTGACTTAAGTTTGTTTCCCCCAGGGTTTTCCAAGCTGAGGTTGGGCTGCCGTTTTGCAGCTGGAATTAGTCTTTTCATGGCCACTTACTGGACTTGTTGACACAGTGGTTGTGTAGAATGCTGAGAAGAAAAGCAGAAAGGGAAAGAGCGAGAAAAGAGGGGAGACTGAAAAAGGTGAAAAGATAAAGGAAGAAGGAAAGAGAGAAGGGAGAACAGAAAGGAAAGGGAAAATGTGTTAAAAAAAAAAAATCCCAAAGGTACAGATTGTGATAAGTAGGAAGGAGAAATGCTAGGTCAGAGGCTGATAAGAGGTGAACTGCCAATGTCAACAGGTCACCAGTCACAGGGGCTCCATGTGTTGGTGGACTGGCAGGAAGTGACACCCAGGCATGCCGGCTCCACCTCAAACCTCAAGCTAAATGAATATAAAGGTACCTCTTACAGCTGCTCTTAGAACCGACAGGTTCAAGCCACAAGGTGACTCTCAATGGGCAAGGCCCAATCTCTGCTTTACAAAGGTGTGTGAGGGCAGGAATTGTCCATAAACTCCAAGAGAAGCATTCTCATGAGTAGAAATTTGAAAAAAAAAATTGAAGTTCTAGCAAAGTCTTTAAGGATGCAGAGAAATGAGGGGTCACAGAATGGAGGAAACCTATGGTTTATCGATGGCTGTCACCTCTCACTCTTAACAAGCCCATTTCCACCTTCAGAATAACCCAAATAGTTCGTGTGACCGTCTAAGCAGCTCAGTGCGATCTGTACCAACGGCTAGTCCTATTTTCACGCCATGCTGCCGAGAACTATGTCAATGAGACCCAGGTCCCAAGAAGTTAAACGACACGTCCCAGGCGACACTGCTGGGGAGAGAGGTCCTGACGTTGGGGCTCCTGGATTTGAGGTCATTATGCCCAACTCTTGGCCCTTGAACGTTCTGGGGAGTGTCAGGTGTGCTACCCACAAAGAGGTTTGGAGGAGCTCTCCAGAATCACAGCCAGATATGACCCTTGGCACTACCATCATAGCCCTGAGAAGGTACAAGCAGCGAACATTTCATAGGTAACACCAAGGGTGTCCAGTCCACGATCAGCCAACTTTCAAATGAAGTGTGGATCTGACTGTCTTAACTGCAATGTGTCCCCATCAATGACAACAGACCACACCACGGGGGGTGCTGTTCCTCCATCATCTGTGACTTGTGAGAGGGTATTTTTGTACAGATCCATTAGAAACGTTATCAGTTTGTGCTATTTTTCCTGTTATTTCTGTTGTGTATTTTGAAAATGCTCAATTTCACGGAAGGGAAGTCTTCCTAAGAGTCTATACAGAGACAGAACCTCTTCATCTCACAGAGTGTTAGTTTCTTCAGTTGTAAAACTGAGACAATTCCAGTCTTTGGGAATTAAAGATAAGCACATTGCTTGGCATAAAAAAAAAAAAGGCCCACAGTAAGTGGTAATTATCACAATCAATATCACAGAAAAAGAAGTGTACTAGGTGTTTAAGTCTACGAGAGCAGCTTTATTTTCATATTTTTCTTCCCAGAGGTTTAAACTGTTCAGGTCTGTTTGCATTCTTTTTGGTCTGTGCTGATATCAACACATTATTTAAAGAGTGTCAGAAAAGTTAATCCAAGAGAAACATACGCTTCAAGTCACTGACCTCTTTAAATGACACCTTTTTCATTAATTATTACCTTTCAGTGATAGTGCTGCGGCCAGTTCTCCTGCTGATGGCTTATGCGAGTTCAAGGATTAAAAATTGGTTTGACACCTTTCTAGCCAAGGAGCAAAGGAACCTCTCTTTTTAACTTTTAAGACGAAAGCAAAAACCAACCAACCAACAAACAGCCCCTAAAGGCCAATATGATCGTTAAGGCTGAGAAGTCCGACAGATCTAGTCCCCAGAACAGCTTGGCCACTTGTGAGAGACACGATCTGAGTAAGTTGCTTCCTTATTTATAAAACAAAATTACAAAAACACTTATCTCTTAGGGCTATTGCGAAGGTTTTTAAAAACCCACTAATATAAAAGGCTTAGCCCGTGTCTTGTACATGGAAGCACTCTACAAATGGTTACCATGATCATGCTTCTCTCAGCAACCGTAAAACGCCCATCCAGGAGTCAGGCCTGGGGCGGGGAGTATTTGTCAATAGATGTTGCTGGAGAACACTAGGGGTAGCCCAAGCCCCGTTTGCCCCCCGTTCTCCCCCTCTTTACATGTACACGGCGTGGTTCTATTTCTTCTCATCCATTTCAGGTAATTCACTTGTACTTGAAAATAGTGCCTAAGCTGAGCCCTTTTGTGATGCATGTGTTTTAAAAATGTGGCAGTAACACCTGGGGTTATCAGCCTTTTTATTTGTGGAGACAAAGGTCATATCAGACCTCAGCGACTGTGCATTTTCTGGACCCAATTACTAATGGACAAGCTCCTTTGTCCCCTTAGTGCCCCGTGTGTGGTAAGTGGAAGAATTTTTTTTTTCTGTCTTTCTTTTCACAAGATAGAGCAAACAGCCTGTGTTATTCAGAAAGGATGCTAAAAAGCAGAATTATTTCCAGAAATTTCTAGTTTACTTAACAGTTGTGGATAAACAGAAAGCAGCTGTCACTCTGCCACACAGACCCAAACACCATCTACTTCTGATTCCATCATCCCTGTGAGGCCTTCTCTATTTTTCTTCTTTTCTTGCTATTAGCGGGTAATATTTCTGATTCTACTCAATTAAAAAAAAAAAAACAGAAAAAGGAAGGAAGGAAGGAAGGAAGGAAGGAAGGAAGGAAGGAAGGAAGGAAGGAAATCTGTCCTAAGCAGGGACTGTCTTCACAAAATCCGGTAAGTTGTCCTGAGGTAAAATCCCCTCCTCTGGGCAGTGAGGCAGCTGGTGACTTGGAGCCCACACTGTCCCCTCAGCAGTCCGGCCGTGTCACAGATGTGCTGTGCAATGTCAGGGCGGCTGCAGAGTGGACCAAAGCATGCTGGGAGTGCGGAGTGGACACTCCGGGGGCCGGGGGCTGGGGGTTAAGGTGAGGGCGGGGGTGAGGGAGGGCAGGGTCTTACTTAGATTGGTTGGCCCTCAGGCTGCCAGGAGTCTTGAGAGCTTAAGGTGACCTTTCACAAGCCCAGTTTTTGAAGACAAGATTTTGGATTCCTTCAAAGAGTGGATTTTTACTAATCCTGGATCCTCAGGGAAGGTAGAAACAGATGATAGGAAGGGGAGAACTCGGCATAGAGTCACTACTGTATCTCTTTTTCTTTCATTTTATAAAATCTTACTCTGAAGATTAAATAATGTTCTTCCCATTATTAGTAGTGTCATCCTTGAGGCCACTCTCCTGCAGGGTGGTTTTTCTACCCTGAAAATGGACCACATTTGTTACTATGACTTGTTAATTCACATGGTTTATACATTGGAATACAAACCATCTGAAAGCTCACAACTGGCACAGTGAGGACCAGCTACTTAACGTCACTCTGTTCATCCCACATTCTAGGAGACACTCAGTGAAGAATGACTGCTCATAATTTATTTCCTAGCATATTTTCTTCATGTAAACCTCAGCTCCTTAGGGATTATGAGAATTTTTTTTCTACCAGGTACCATTAGGGAAAGAACGTGGCTTCCCTCTTTGGAGAGCATTTTGCTCTGTTCTGTCTTCTTTCAGCAAAGATTTACTGCATGCCTACTGTGTGCCTTGTTCTAGGTGAGCTTGATAGGGGTAGACCATGGAGGAAGATGGGTTCAGACGACCCAATCACAGGTTGAGCACAGGGATTATGTATGGGTCTCAGAGCTGTTGCTTCCCAGCCTATCTTAGATGAAGGACCAACTTTTGCCTGAGTGGTTCATTTCCAAACTGTTGATGAGTCCTAGTCACATGACGAGGATGCAGGTCCTGCCACAGCAACTTACCATGTGTACTCCACAGCACCCAAACTGGTTTATGTCTCCTTCAATGAGATCAGCCCACCGACCCTGTGCTTGGATGTCGTGGCAATGTCAAATCACTATAATCCTTTTAAATGCCTACTCTCAATTTCTACCCTTATGATGTCATAGGATAACAGCAAACAGTTCATGGACTGGCACCAGGAGTAGCTTTAGACCAAAGAATGAATAATGTTCAGTGAACCAATTTAAAGCCGGCACCCTGATTCCAGTTTTGGGCTTTTCTGTCCAGATTTCTACTCCACCTCCAAATCCTTGCCTCCAACAAGCCAGTGCAAATCAGCACCTATGCTGTGAAAACAAAGTCAACTCCAAGATAGTCTGAAGTCTCTGAAGACCATGAAATTATTTATAAAATTTTGTGCACATGTGCATTTTTCTACAGAGAAAGTCCCTAGTTTTCATCTCATGTTCAAATGGGCATGTGGCCTAAAAAACAGTTAAGACAAACTAACTTCTCAACATTTTTTTCATTACCCGGCAACTCCAGTTAAAAATTTCAATATGCGATCACCGAAGCTTCCCAGGAAAACACACACACCTGAGGGGACTGTTGGCTTTATGAAGCCTCCCCAGATCTGGTGACTGGGCTGACCATTTCCAGGTGTTTCAAAGCATTGTTGTTCCGAGCTAAGAAAGAGACTAGATGTGTTCTCCAAAGGCTTGGATAGCAACAAGAAGTTAACTCTCTTCAATAAAGAAAAATAAATTTTAAAAAGATAGCCTGTGAAAAAAAGGGTACAACTGTTCTTCAGCAGTAGCAGTAAGCATTCCCCATATTGTGTCTTAGAAGCTCAAAGATGAGTGAGGGCATCCAACTTAGAAGGGAAGGATGGACAGACTGAGAGAGGAGGTAGGGCCTGGTTGGGGGAGAGGTGAGCATGGGCTGTCGTAAGTGTGTGGGGTAGAGGGAGTATCCAGGTGGAAACAGATGACCATAAAAAGCAGGAATAATAAGATATCCAGGAAGGTGGGGTTACCGTTCCAACATGAACGTAGCCATTTTAGGAAGGAATCTACCCCTAGTGTCCAGACTGTGGTCTTTACATACATGGAAAGGACCCATGATTCCTTGTAGAAATAGTTGATTCCAGGTTTAGGCCGGGAGCCTGGAATACCTTATGCTGGCAGGAAAGACTAGGAGAATCATGTTAAAAGGTGACCAGACACAACTAGAGTGGGCTCCCATTGCCGAAAGAAGGGATAGTTGAGCGTCAGTAAGAGTAATGACTACCGTGGACTGATGCATATGAAACAGATAAAACCCCAAGTGTTTATAATAATATTCAGGAACAAACAAGCCTCACTGATTGCTTTTGGAGGTTGCTGGGGTAATTCAATACTCTAAAAATTGATAAATAAGTGGGAAGACATTTTTATGCTGCTTTTCTTGTATAAACTGTATTTCACAGCAACCAAATAGTTGATAATGATGTTCTTCTATGTAGAAAAATGGCTAGTGAATGCAGAAAGAATGGTGGAATTGAGAATCACCATTTTGTAACCTCTAATGGATATAGACAGTGATTAGGAAGTTGCTAAAACTATTAGGTTAACAGGTAGATAGACAACTTCATAATGGATGAATGAGGCTGACCATACCTGAACCTACTGATCAATCCTGACATTGATAAAAGTTGTTCTGCCTCCTGACATGATACAATCGAACGTGAATCCCATTAAATCTTTAGAGTCAACCACTAATTTACAGGAAGTATGGAAGAGTGAGGAACATGTCAAACAGCACAGTGAAGATGCTATAGGTCAAATGCATAACGTGGACTTTTCCCAGGACGGTGATCTGGTTTCTTCAACAAATAAATACAATAAAAACAGGAGGACAATCTGTGATAGATTAACAGAGGCTTAAGGTTGGGTCAGCCAAATGCAACAGGTGCATCTTGTTTGGATCCTGATTTAAACTGCCCAGTTGTTTGTGGACACTTATAAAACAATTAAAGAAAACTGAACTTGGACAGGGCACGCAATCATTATTAAATTTGTTAGGTATGATAAGGGTATTGTAGTTAGGTGTTTGAAAAGTCATGCTGTGAATACTAGAGCTACATACTAAAATATTTACAGTTAAAACCAGATATCTGGAATTTGCTCTAGGAAAACAGAGTAAAAAAAGAAAAGGGACAGAAAACAAGAATGGCTAAATGTTGGTAACTGTTAAAGTTGGGTGTTGGGACATGGGGGTTCACTACACTATTTTTTTCTGTCTAAATTTCTGTAATAAAGTTTTGTTTTGTTTAAGAGAAAGAATCTCACCGAAAATAAAGCAAGTTAAGACAGGCGAGCTGATAAAAAAGACATAACTCTTATCTATTGAATCTTTGAATTCATGCCCACACTTGCCCAAGCCCCGGGGCCTGAGGGAGAGCAAGCATAGGTCACACAAGGGAGTTCAGTCTCACTGGCCTCCGTAGGACGGGGTAATCAGATGCCTGGGAACTTATGGGGAGGGAGCAATTGTGCTGGGCCTGCAGTCCCCAGGAGAGGCTGGGACTGATTGGTGGGACAGGATCTACTCTTCCAGGATCTCCTCTGGAAGAGGCAAGGAAGAGGACTCCAGCCATAGTCGAGCATCCTCTTTAACCTCATTCCCAGAGCAAACCCAAAACAAGTACCAACGGAACCGGGCCATCTGGAATTCTGTAATGCGCCACTGGCAACGTGCCACGGCAAGCAAGTCTCAAAACTGTGGATGACTGGTGTAGTTAAAGGCCACACACATCTTTTCCCCAGTCTTCTGTCTATCCTCTTATATGTTATTAATGCATTTAAAGAACTGTAATAAATTTGGATTTGGAAGGGGTTTAGTCAAAGTAATAACACCATACTTGATACAAAAATGACCTATTGGGACCTGTAATACCTCCATGCCAGCTTTTTTCAATTAAATGACCACAACCAGCAAACAACTATTAACATGGGGACTGTGTGGGTTACAAAGATATGCAGTGTCTGCAATGGTGAGCCGCAAAATGCTTATAGGAGAAAAGGGGGGAAGAAAACCAGTTTCTCACATAAGTTCTTGAGACAAAGATGTTATTCAGCTGTACAATCCTTTGAGCTCCTCCTAGGAATATTCCACCAGTTTCCACAATTGCAGTTTGGAGGCTGTCTTGATGGAGACTGTGTGCTAAAGAAGCTGTAATATCCGTGAAATGCCCACACTTGTCCTTAACACCGGAGTCACAGATTCTGGCTACTGTACCCTCGGTGACTAGAGCCTCCTCAAATTATTCCTTCAACTGAAAACTAAATAGAAACTATGCCTAATTGTGTGCTTTACTTCTTCTCTGAGGCTATCCCCCACATTCAAATTGTATTTACTTTTTTGCATGATTAGCCACGGACGCTGGTTGATGGAGCCATTGCTTCCTATTGAATAGCAATCATGCTTTCTGAACCACAGGTCCCGTGGCTCAGCAGGGTGGGTGGCTGGAAACTGAGATTACCCTGAGGATTTGGGAGGTCAGCCTGCCAGAGAGAGTGCATGCCTTCCCCCAGTTACTCAACAGAACGCCAGCATCACCCTTCAGTCCAGGCCCCTGGCTGGCAGAGCTGTGGCTCGTTCTTCGTGCAGAATAAAGAGCTGGATGGAACTGCAGGGGATGACCTGGTTTAAGACTCAGCTCCTTGCAGAAAACTTGATGCAAAACATTCTACTTCATTGGAAAGTTCTGAATCTGAGGGAGGATGCTGATGCTAACATGGCTGAAAAGAACCCTTAGTTTTCAAGTAAGACCAGGTCTTGTTTATAGCCTTGTCTGGAGCGGACCGTTTTCTCAATAGGTGCTTAGCTCCTATCCCCAGGAGCATGGCTGCTACAGCTATGACTAACAAGACTAAAACAATGAAGATGATGATGATGATGATGATGATTGTGATGTCACACTATGTCGAGTTGTCCTTTTCTTTCGGGTCTTTATCACATAAGTAGCAGTATCATCTCCGTTTACAAATTAAGAACCTGAGGCACAGAGAAAGATTTAAAAAAACTTGCCCAAAATTACTAAATTAGTAAGTGGACAAAGCCAGGCTGTCTGGCTCAGAGCAGCAGCATGAACCACTGTGAGACACCGCCAATGACCATACTTGGGAATTTAGGCTCTGAACTGATAATGCAAATTCTAAAGGGTGACCCGAATTACAAAGCCAATGTCCAGAGTTTGCCCGGGCTTATGCCTACATTAGAGTAGGTCTCAACCTTGGTTTCATAGAAGAAGCATCTGGAGAGCTGTTTAAAAGTACAGAGACTGGGAACTCACCCCTGGAGATTTGGGTTCATTTGGTCCAGGGTGGGGCCTGGTCATCTGTGTTTTTAAAAAAGATCCCCAGGTGATTGGACCTGAGAACCATTGGGCAAGATGGACAAACATGCTTCTGAAGGGTTGTGCAAAAATAAAACATAAATTTGTCACTGCTGTATGTTTGTTCTTTCTCTGCAATAGTCACAGTATATTAAAGGCTCATATTTAAACTTACTTGATCATACATGCTGGAGAGAAACTCTCCTAAACTGTTGGTGGGGATGCAAATTGGTGCAGCCACTATGGAGAACAACACAGAGGTTCCTTAACAAACTAAATATAGACTTACTGTGTAACCCAGCAATCCCACTTCTGGGCATATAGCTGGAGAAAACTCATATTCGAAAATGTTCACAGCAGCACTATTTACAATAGCCAAGACAGAGAAACGACGTAAATGTCCTTCGACAGATGACTGGATAAAGAAAATGTGGTATATTCATACAATGGGATACCACTCAGCCATAAAAAAGAATAAAATAATGCCATTTGCAGCAACATGGATGGATTTAGAGATGATCATACTAACTGAAGTAAGTCAGTCAGAGAAAGACAAATATCATATGCTTTCACTTATATGTGGGATCTAAAAAAATGACACAAATGAACTTATCTGCAAAACACAAAGAGACTCACAGACATAGAGAACAAACTTATGGTTACCAGAGGTGGGGAAGGGAGGAGGGAGGGATAAGTTGGGAGTTTGGGATTGACAGGTACAAATTACTATGTACAGAATAGATAAACAACAAGGTCCTGTATAACACGAGAACTGCACTTAATGGTTTGCAGTAACTTATAATGAAAAAGCATTATATATAAAACTGAATCACTACACTGCACACCAGAAACTAATACAACATTGTAATTCAACTATACTTCAATTAAAAAAATGGAAAAAGTAAACTTACTTGAATATGGAACCCTTGTTGTGCAGAGTATCTATAAGCATAGATGGGAACTGCTGTTCTAACCATTTGGAAACTAGAAATTCAAGTTGATAAATCTGGTTACTCTCTTTTAAACAGAAAATCCTGCGCCTTTCACTGTGCAGGGTAAGAGCTTCTCTTAGCCAAAGTCTCTTTTTTTCAAAAACGATACAGAGGACTCCTTAAACCAGCTTATACTCCTAAGAATAAAGATCCACAATCTCATAGCTGGAAGGGATCGTAAAAGTGCCTTCTCATTCCTCTTGACAATAACACACACACGTGCACACACACAATGCAGAAATCCCTCGTAGAGCACCCTCCCAGATGGTCATCCAGCCCTAGCCTGAACAGTTCAATGACAAGAGACCTCACTCGTTCACAAGACAACACATTTCATTGTTGGGTAGATCAAGTCTTCTTTATACGGCCTCAAAATCGCCTCCCTATAACTTCTACTTGTTCACAGCTCTGTTGTTGTCTGGAATAATGGCATAAAGTCTCCTCTTCTTTCAAATGAGTGTCCTTCAGCACATCATTAAGGAGGAGCATGGTACACTGGAGGGAACACAGGACCAACTACACAGGAGCCAAGAGACTTGGGTATGAGATGGAGTTCTGCCTGGACTTCATGACCGCAGCAACTAAAGCCCTTCAGGCCTTAGTGTCACCACGAGCATGACAAATCTATAAAAACAAAGATGATGAAAAACTTGTCTTGCATAATTCTAAACATCAAAAATGTAGGTCAAGTGCTTTGTAACTGAAAAGGACTCTATAAATATGTTATCATATTAGTAGATATTTTCAGGTACTATATTTTTATATTCAAACAATTGAAAACTTATATTCAAGCACTTGAAACTTACTTTCTATTTCCAAAGTTAGGCATATTAGTGTTGCTAAATACCTATATTAATGATGGTAAATGAGTGCTCCACGATGCCACCTATCGGTTACTTGTGTTAGTGATTTAGTGACAGAAATGAAAGTCTTCAAGATGGCATGGGTAACAACGTACTAGTAGACGCTGTCTTTTAGGAAAGACCAGAGGAAACAAAACCATGAACTTGGAATCAGAAGGTCTGGGTTAAAATCTGCCATTTACTATGTAGGCGCCATTCAACAGGTTAGCTAATCTGCTTCCCTACACACAAAAGGACAGAATAATAATATCAATCTTACACGTACTACTATGAGGATAAAATAAAATAATATGTGTTAAATATCCAGAAATAAACGTTGTGGATTCTAATTCCAGAGCATTTCACCATCATGATGATGATGAAGAATCAGTGAGAACCCATTTGAAAAGTGCATTACTTTCTCTCTAAAGTAAATAGAGACCTTCAGTTATCTGGATTCCACCTGGATCGAGTTCCAAGTCTATCATTAATTGTCTGTATTTCACCTCTTAGGCACTCAGTTTCCTACTTTGTAAAATGAGCTAATTGGACAAACTGATCTTTAAGCCATTTTCTCAGTATGACTCTGGGACCACCAATATTTGACATATTGCTAATCAAGTTGAAAAAGTTTCAGAAGTAAGATGATTCCTGAGAGCAATTCAATCTTTCTATAATCCAAAAATACTACTATTGTAAAAACAATATTTTCAACTTGTAAATTGGTTTTGAACATTACTTCCTTTAGGAAGATATATTTTGTTTCCAACTTAGTTCTGTTATCCACATTTGTGAGGTGGGGTAACAGAATTTTTAAAAAACTCAATAAAACAAGCATTTCTCCAAAGAAGAAATACAAATGGCCAGTAAGCACATAAAAAGATGCTCCACATCTTAGCCACTTGGGAAATGCAAATCAAAACCACAATGAGAGAGTTCCTCACACCCACTGGGACAACTATAATCAAAAAGACAGACAATAACAAGTGTTGGCAAGGATGTGAAGAAATTGGAACCCCTCTACATTGCTGGTGGGAATGTAAAACAGTCTTGTCACTTTAGAAAACCGTTTGGCACTTCTTCAAAAGTTAAACACAGAGTTACTGTATGACCCAGCAATTCTATTCCTAAGGATACAGCCAGGAGAAATGAAAACATATGTCCACACAAAAACTTGTGTATGAATGTTCACAGCAGTATTGGTCATAATAGCCGAAAGGTAGAAAAAACCTAAATGTTCACCAGTTAATAAATGGATAAATAAAATGTGTACACCTATACAATGGAATATTAGTAGGCAACAAAGAGATATGAAGTACTGATACACGGTACAACATAGATGAACCTTGCAAACCTTGTGCTAAATGAAAGAAGCCAGAAACAAAAGACCACATGTTGTACGATTTCATTTATATGAAATGTCTGTAATAGGCAATTCCATAGAGACAGAAAGTAGATTCGTGGTTGTCAGGGGCCAGTGGGAAATGGGGAATGACTGTTAACAGGTACCAGATTTCTTTTTGGGGTGATGAAAATGTTCTAAAATTGATTGCGGTGATGGTCACACAACTTGATGAATATACTAAAAGCCACTGAATTGCACACTTTAAATGGGTGAATTGTACAGTATGTAAATTGTATCTCAATAAAGCTATTAAAAGCTCAATAGAAGCATATAACATTAAATTATAAGGATCAAAGATCAGTTCAATTTACATCAAAGTGCAAAGAACATGTGTATTTGTATAATAGTATTTTATGTGGATAATTGCTTTACATGTTCAACTGCTCGAAACCCATTTTTGCATTTGGATCATTTTTCAAGGCGGAGCTGAAATTTAAGGAAGTAAATTGAATAAACAAGGCAATTGCGGTGCACAAAATGTATTTCTTTTATTTTATGCTACCTAGGATTGACTCAGCGGTGTAAAATGCCATTTAAACAAAGCATGATGAAGTCTGAATGGGAAAATGTATTTCATCGTGGAAGATAAAAGTCTTTCCCTCTCTACAGTGAATACAGGTAATTTCAGAAGCAGCAGCTCCTAATTATTCACTGTTGAAAAGCTAAAAAAAGGTTCGCATTGAAAACACTGACCTCCAGTTTGCTCTGTGAATGAAGGCAGACACAAATTCTCATTTTCCTAGAATTCTAGTTGATAACTGAGTTGGGAAAAGCATGCATGTCTTCATTACAGTGCAGTCGACTGTTCATTTAAATAACAATAACCTGCATAAAAGTCACAAAAGCATTATCTAGCAATTCCAGTGTGTTGAAATGCATTATTAGTACCAACAATGCCAAATAGAGTAAATAAATGACTGTCTTCTTATTTTCAGCATTATTCCTGATTACTTAGCTTTATGAAAGGCTAGCATTATTATTACCGGTGCATGCAACACCTCGGTCAACACTATTTGCTTGGATAACTCTTAAACTGGAAGGGATTTTAAAATAGAGCTATATTCTTTTCTAGGTTATCCAAGGGCAAAAAACCTCTCCAATCCAGTGGTTAGGTTTCATATATTTTTAACAGAAAGTGTTTGAAGAACTCAACTTCTGTTCACTGTATATCTGTAAAAACTAAAAGTCCTCATTAAGACAGCACATTTGCAATAGTACTTATTTAAAAATGTAAAATTTACATCAATAGTTTAACTTTACATCAGAAGATTTCCTACCAAGAACATGCTAATAATACTCCCGTTTTTAAATTTCCTTAAGCCCAAAGCCTGGGCCTTTTTTTAAAAAAAAAAAAAGCTTTTTTCTCTTTTTTGCTCCGTGAATCATCCAATACTCCACAAAACGTTACTGACAAAATTTGTAACACGAGCACCATCGATCCACCGAGTGAAGAGCAAACAAAAGGAGAGATTCAAAATCATTCACTCCTGAGTCGCTAGTTTACTGTGGTTTAGATAAAAAGGGGCCTCTCAGGGAAAGATAGGAGCAATATTTGGATTTAACAGTTGATTGAAGTATAGCTTCCGTGAAAATGGGGCAACAGGGTATATGCTTTCTGTGTGTGTACTGTTTGGATTCTGGTGTGGAAAGGGAACAAGAAAGCTTTCAGGCAACAACATGATGAGTGAATGACTATTTAGGTAATTTAAAGGATTGTGTGAATAGATGGAAATGTTCTTGGAGGGTGTGTGGCACGTTATGTTTTCCAAAATTGGCCACAACATTTCTCCTCCCATTGGGTTCCCACAACTTTGCCATTCCTGCATCAAGAGATGGCGTCTATGTCCCTTCCCATCGAAACTCCGTGGGCCCTTGTGACTGTATTGAGGAACAGAATGCAGCAGAGGTGACCTTATGTGACTTCCTAGCCTGGGTTAAAAAAGCCCTCGCAGCTTCTGTCAGCCTTGCTCTTGGAACTCATCTTTGAGGGTCTGAGCCAGCAAGCCTGAGGCTGCCATGCTGTAAGGAAGCCCAAACCAGCTCATGCAGAGTGGTGACATGGAGAAGCCTTGAGATTAATAAAGAGATAAAAGGAGAACGTCCCAGCCAGTTCCTAGCTACATCTGCATCCTGTCTCTCCCCAGCTGCTGTAGCTCCAGGCTCCATCCTAAAGGCGACCTCGCAAGAGACCCCGAGACAGAACCCCTAGTCATGCTGCTCCTCAATTCCTGACACACAGTAATTGTGAGGGATGATGATTGTTGTTCTAAGCCACTACATTTTGGGGTGATCTGTTACACAGCAACAGACACCGGAGGAGGAGGAAAGGGGACCTGAGCGGAGACTCACATATAACACAGAGGGCATCTGTCATTCAGAGCCAAGGCTTTCAAACCATGACCTCGAGACATACAGATGAAAGTCATGGAGAAAGACTGCTTGTAAACCCCCAAGTAATACCCCAAGTCAGTCATGATTCAGGGCTTATAACTCCTCAGCAGTGGGTCAATCCCCCACCCACTCAATCCCTGTCTGGATTTTCCATACAGAGGCTGCTTAGAGGAGCAAGGCGCACAACTTATTCTGAAGTTGCATTTACGTGGTAAGCGTAGTCCTCTTACTTTGACTAAGTCCACTTACTCGGGCGTCAGGGGGAGAGGCTCATGAGATAGGTGGAGAAGCTCCAGCCCCTCTAAGGCACCCAGATTCCCATCTTGTCTTTTCCTCTATTCATTAAAACCAAACAGTTAGTGTTTCTGAGCACAACATATCACTTTAACACCTTCATGTCCCTGTCTTCCTCTCTTTGGCTAACTTGCATTTATTCATTCTGCAGAACTCAGGCTGGGCATCACCAACTCCAGGAAGCCCAACAGGGCTAAGGACTCTCTGTGTACATCTATTGTTCTATTTAAGTTTATAATGAAATTTTCGTTTTGGTAGGTTTACTCACTAGACTGTGTATGTTGTGAGATCGATATAAATTATTTATATTTGTATCTTTACCGCCTAAGGCCTGACTTGTCAAAATAGTTGGTGCTCAAGAAATTTTTGCGGAAATGAACATGTAAAGACAAGCTGGCTTCAAGGGACGAATCTAGTGACAGTGTCTCTATGCATTTCAAACGTCCCACACTCTTCCTTGATTTCAACCAGAAATCTCTCTCTCTTGTATACTCCTGGGAAAAGACTTCATCAGAATTTCTTTCTTGGCCCTTTTCCTCACCTGGAACCCCCTCTTCTCCCTACCTTCCATCTGGGGCCATCTCTTTGCCTTGGCCCACACTTACACGGATTCCAGTTAAGTTCTCTTTCCGGACGGTCCACTTCATGGTGTTCTGTCCCATCCCGAGTGCTAAGTGCAGCACTTCATTCGCTTGGGGTAGGTTTGGTAAAGCAATGTGTCTTCCGTGTCTCAGCACACTTACAAAGTCATTACTGACCCTGAAATCTCTTCCCTGGGGTTGGCCACTCTGCCTCCAAAGAGTCTGCAAACGTACCATCTTATGTATGTTCAACAGGTGATATCAAGATATAGTCAAATGATTTAAGGACAACCTGCCAAAGTCCTCAGAAGCTTACTGTGCCCTTGAAGTAGGTCATCCTCAAGAGTAGCAGCATCTCATCTACCCAGCAGGTGTGTGTCATCAAATAAATATCACAAAATGTCTTCCAGCCAGCAACAAATATCTGGCGGGGAAACAGATGTACACAGGCTAACCGATACAGGTCTGGCAGTCTAGACGGACAGCATGAGATTTTTTTCTTCTTAACATATGGAAACCAATATTTTTATTTATTTATTTATTTATTTATTTATTTATTTATTTAAGAGGGTTTCAACCCCTCTATTTACTGTCCCCCTGTCCAATCGCCTGCCCTATCCCCCTAACTAAGAAGTTTCTAAAAGAAACTTAGTCTCGATTTTATAACTTCATTTACAAAGATTTTAACAAAGAGGATTCCTCAAACCTGGCACCACAAAAACACATTTTTTCCTCCTATGAAACTCTGTGATTTAAAAAGTAATCATAATGATAGGTAGGTTCATTTGGTTTACTTGGGATTATCTCTCACCCCCCCAACCCCTCTTTTTAGGGTTTAAGTTAGTCAATAGTGGTATCTTCCTTCTTTTTTGCTGGGAGATTCAGGAGACATTAAAAATCAGTAATTTGCGGTTTTTCATTTTTGTAAGATTAGGGAGAACGTAATAATATGGTACAATTTGTTCTTGAATATTCTTGAGCCTACCCCATCATTACCTGCCAAATTACTAGGTATCACTGAACCCAAATAATAAAAAATATGTGTATATAAGAAAATAAAAGCCTAGGGCTTAACCCTGACTTCAAAGTCATGGGTACACCTTAAAAGAGGAAATTTTTAGACTCAAATGTGGATATGTTTTGGTTTTAATTTTACACACATTACTTATACTTCTCAAAGTCAAAGATAATTCTAAGAGAACCATGAACGCAATGTACATCATGTGAGATTGAAAAATTTGGCTCATAATTATCTCAAGATGAGTTGTGTAGATCATTACAACGTCTTACTCACATGAAGGATATCCACTAATATAATGGTGGACTTTGTGAGATCAGTGTTTTCTGATCTCACTGGGTTTTCCAGATACTTAGATACCATTTTCCTGACTTTACTGTCCCTGAGCACCACCTGAGCTAGTATTTACTTAACTGTCTTCTACATGTCGAGTTGAAACTGGCCTTTTAAAGAAAAAAAAAAATTCACCTCCTTTCAAGCAATAATAACAGTAAAACCACAGGTTTGATGGCTACTTAAATTTGGTTATTTTGGCCAAAAACTGGGTTGAAGTAAAAGCCACCCTGCTCAGAAGAGGCATGACGAGTGGCTGAGCCTTTCACCTGATAAATGTTCATTAAGCACCTACTCTGTGCCAAGCCCTCTTGCAGATGCGGGGTTTGTAGCAGCAAGCGAAGCAAAGTTCCTGCCCCCATGAAGCTTACTTTCTACAGATGCAGATGACAATAAGCCAACAAGTATAGGACACAGTTCCAGGGAGTAATATGCGCTGTGAAGAAAAATGAAGCAGGGGAAAAGACAGAGTGGCGAGGGGGGCGTCTGGGCAGAGATCCAACACAGCATGGAAGGCAGTGGACTGTTCTAAGCTGAGGTTCAAGTCCAGAGTTCATAATATTTCCTGTCTCCATTTCTACTGTTACAAAGCTCAGTTATGCCCCGCGACGAAGTCTTAGTGTGATTTACCTTCCTCAGACTGCTCTCCCTGGGGATTGTTTCTCATTGGCCAAGCATTTCTGGTGGAGACTGCATTTCTGGGACAGTGAGAATTAGACCACCAGAGGTGACTGAAAGTGCTGGGCCGGGGAAGAATGGAGGAAACAGCTGGGTGCCAAAAGCCACGGAGAGCGCCAAAGACCTTTCTGCCAATTTGCGTCTGACCTTAGGGTAGCAACCTCCTAGGAAATTATTTCATCTGCCAACCTCGGCACCGGTACGCAAGTTGTTCAGGACCACTGTAGCATTCTTCCCCCATTTAAGGTGAAAGGAGCTGATAAATATACTCCTTAAATATGTTTTTTTTAAATCTGACTTTTAGGTGATCAGTTGAAAACATCATTGATACTCGAAATGAAACATTAATAGAAGCATAGTCTGATTTGTAAACAGACGTTTCCCTTTGACCAGATGGAGTTACTTATGTTCCTTGGAGGCTGGCTGCAGGATGAGAACCCAGCTGGTATCACGTTTCAGACAATGAGAGCTGAGCTCTGAAGGCTGATGGACGTGACTGGCTGCAATCCTGGCTGAGACCTGATAGTTGTGTGACTTTGAGCAAGTTACTGAACTTTGCTAAGCCTCAGTTTCCTCATCTGTAAAAGAAAATAACAATGCTTCCCTTACAGGTCTGCCCGGAGGGTTAAATGGAACAAAATGAGATAACGATCATATAGCACTCAGCATTTAAGTGCTCTTAAGACAAATGGCAATTAAGATGACAATAGCAAATCACGACAATAATGATGATTAAGAAATCACAGGTGAGGTTCTTCAGTTCTGAAACTGAGAAGGAAAGCCCTGGCTCCTAGATTCCTAGGAGGCTTAAGTGGTAATGAACAGTTTTGTAAGTGAGTGCTAGTCCTCTACCCAGCTGGTGGGGGCAGCGCAGTGGTCAGAGAGAGAGGAACTAGGGAGGGAGGGATCATCCACGTGGACCACCAGCCCAGTCTCCAAACCCAGAGGTACAGAATGGGATGGCCCGTGGGGGCCCCTCCAGGTGGTCTCAGGTAGACATGGAAACACGGAAAGAGGCTCCCCAGAGTGAGGACACGGGTCCTACAGCAGAAACAGTGGACTGTGCCCCTTGCAATCTTGGCCTGGTTGTGGAGGCCTCCTCGTGTTAGAGACATCTTTTGCTCCACTGAATTTTAAGGGTGCTCAACATCTGTCACCTCGAATTTAAAACCAATAGGAGAGCACATCCTGATGGTCTGAATCCATTAAACCTGCATATAACACAATGAGATGTTATGTAACCCAAATCCCCTGAACTGGCACCAGTTTCCATTAGCGGGAGAAGCGGAATCGCCTCATGTCTCAGGGAGGGAGCGTTGGAAGGGAAATGCAAGTGGAAAATCGGGGTGGGTAAGCCTGTCCCAAAGCCAGGTTTTCTTCAATAGGCCACGTGTTGCACTAAGCACAGCTTCTCTGGGAAGGGAAATTCCTCTCCACTCAGTTTCACCCCCTTCCCATTTATTCTGTTTCCTTTCTTCCCCTCTGGATTATACCTTTATTTGGATTTATACCATTTAGGGGAATTATATCATTTCACCCACAGACAGTTATTGAGTCCTACTGTGGGCCCAGCGGAGAAATCATTAAGAAGGTGAGCATTCCCAGAAAGACCTTGGATCTTTGTAACTCCACCAGCACGAGCTGTTACCAAAAATACATGTAACTGACTATACTTCAATAAAAAAAAAAATGTTGCTTCTGTATTGGTCCAGTAGAAGGAGTTATGCAAGAATAAATTTAAGTCACTGACTGGCCAGCCGGGTATAACGTGCTGACCACAGTGTTCTGGCTGATTGAGAGAGGGCGAGAGAAGAATGAAGGTGTATCCAGGTAGGCAGGGCAGTGAGGAGGTCACCAACAGAAAAGCAGCCGGGGGCCCGGGAGATCTCGGTTTCGTCACTAATCTGGTGACTCATTCAAATGTTGAAGGAGAAGTGAGGGGCTTGCGTTCCCTACTTTGGGCTTATCTTACTGCGCGGCCGTGAGGACTGATCAAGGCTTGTAAGCGCTTTCTACTTCGCCGAGGAGGTCAGACGTCTTCAGCTGGAGAATGGACAAAGGATTGATCAGGATGAAGGGGGATAGGGATTAAAATGGAAAACCACACAGAGGCAATCGGAGGGTCAGAAGGACTCTGCTGCTTTGCGGGTTTCTCTCAACTGTATCCTCGATCTGTTCAGAGAATTCACTTTCTGCTGTCATCCCAGAGGACAGCCTATGGGCTGTGAATGACACGGTAGAAAATAAATGACTCAAACAGCCGTCACTTTGTTGGCTTATTTCCCATCTCGTTCCCCACAGGATACGAGGCGGTTGACATGAACGCATACCAGTTGTGTGTGCGAGGTCACTGGTCTTGGACTTGGCTTTGCCGTTTACTCACTGGATGGCCAGGGAGCTCACCAGGCCTGGGGACAGTGCGTGTGGGAGTGATTTACCAAGAAGAACTGCTGCAGAAACATCAGGGTGATTATTATTAATAGCAGGAATGCCTTTCATCTAATAGGCTAAATAAAATATGGTAAACACACATCACTATGGAAAAAAAAAAGCACGAAGTTTGGCCCACACTGACATGGACTCCAAATCCGAACAGTAGGAAGTTTTTCTCACAGTAAGCAAAGCCATGATCTGGTCCTCAAAACAGTACATTTGTTAAACTGAAAATGTTCTAAATTACTCCTTGGTAAGGGCTTTTCTGCACAATCTGATGATTTGGGATTTCATTAAATTAATGTCACTAGATATGCCTTATAATTAGGGTAAAATATTTGAAAAGTTTTAAAAATGAGGCTATTCATTAACTCATTGATTCTCCTACAGATTGGGAGCCTGAATTTAAATGATACCCAAAAATATAACTAGGTACACTAAAAGAAAGAATTGGTGGTGAGCCTTTAAATGGAATGCAGTAGTTTAAAATGCTATTATTATTCAGATTCTCTGAGAACATTAAAACTGCCCATTAAATGAAAATCTAATAATTGGCCCCACTGAATTGTGACATTTTGTAACCTGTTCAGAAATGCAGAAAATCGTGGAAGAAAAGTTCTTTTGAGGCAGAATTTGATTGCAATGTAACATTATTCCAAAAGCCAAGGTTCCCAGGTTCATACACACAAAAGAACAACAAAGCAAACTAACAAAGCTGAGGAAGATTCTGGAAATCAGAGTTAAGGCGGATGGCTCAAGACTCTCCAAGGTAAGATATGTTATTGGTCTGGGAAGAAAACCAACAGACAGTGGCATGAGCTTAGAATAAACCTCACTTTGGAGCTGGCCTCTCTTTGGACATTGCTTAAAGACATAACCAAGATAGGTCATTCTGTGCCTTTATATAAACCATCTGCAACTTCCAAACTTACCCCGCAATGTTACTAAATAAATAAAATTTAAAGACACTAACTGGGGGAGAATTGACAATTTTCAATCAGAGACTTCAAAATTATCATGGGCCAATAGTTAACAAGCACCTTCTATGTGCAGGCAACTGTGTCCAGCACTTTTGAGAGTCAAATATGAGAGATCCATGCTCTCGAGGAGTTACCCATGTAGGAGGGTGAATGAGACAGATACTGAGAGAAATAAAATACAGGTATATAAGACATACTCACAGGCGCAGCACAATCCAAGTAACGTGGAGACCCTCTTGCTGAAGGGATCCGGAAAATGTGATCTGCTATCTTTGAGGATGTAGCAAGGACACACAATGCTGAAAGATGGGTGGGATTTTGAAGGGGGAGACGGGAAGGTTAACTTCCAGGCGGGAGGACTAGCATGAGCAAGGGAAGAGCCTGTGGCATGTCTGAGGAGTAGGAAGGACTTCCATCTGCCTGGATGAAGAGAGGGTAGGGTGGCTGGGCCAACAGAGGCCTGCCCAAGGCACTGAGGGACATTTCTGTCTGAAGACAGACACTGTTAGGGGCACTGCGAACTAGGGTAAAGAGTCTTCACCCATAAACTCTTCATCTATAAAAATACAGGGGTCCAACTTTTTGTCCCTTTCCTTGGGCATTTGTCAGCAAAGCAACCACAAGCTGACAAAAGGGAAGCAATTACTGGTGGCTAAAAGGAAATGAAGGCAAAGAATAATCAGGAATTTAAGAGGAGGAAGGTGATTGAGGGAAAGGAGAAAATATGCTGGGGAGACAGTGGTCTAATCAGGAGCACGATGGAGGCTCTTCTCATCCAAGGCTAGCCCCAAAGAAAAAATACTACAGAAATTTGAAGGTCAGAAAGCCCATGGTTTAGAAACCATGGGAACAACCATGGGGACAGCACAAACTTGCTAGCTCTAGACTTCCAACCATAAAGTAAGAATTATTCTTTGCATTCCTGTGAAAGAAACTGCGTAAGAAACATCCTTTTAGGAAAATATTTAATGTCAAGGGGAAATGGTCACAGGAAATTGCTAAGTGGGAAAGGTTACAAAATGAATAAATGTACTACATGATTTTTGTGTAAATATGATGAGTAGCACTTGCTGGTGTATTCGGCCATCAAAAACAGGATCACTGAATGGTAGAAATATTTTAAATATGCCATGTATGTCATGCAAAATTTTCTTTAGTTCTTATTTGAAACATTCAATGACTCTTTTCTGCCCAAAGTACTGTGTCATGCTTTAATAAGTATGCAGAATACATCCTTTAGATCTGATCTTATCTCTGCTGAGAAGAATGACTACAACAAAGAATCCTGAAGATGTAGCTGGCAGGGCATAAAACGTCAGAGACCAGTGCTTGCACTTTTAGGAAAACAGTCCTCTAGGTAAGGAACACAGAGGGTCTTACTTGAAAGAAATGGAGTGTTAGCACAAATATTCTCAAGCTCACGTAAACTCTTGTAATCAGTGTAGCCTGTTTACCTAGAACTTTACTCCCCTTATCTGAATATGTCCAAGTATAAACTATGAATTCTGCACATCAGGGCATGGTGGAGGCCCAGTCTTTTTGAAAATATAAATTTCAACAAACCCATAGTAATACACATACCATACCCACACAGCACAAAATTATTCTATTTTGCATGTGAGATTACATATTTTATAAACCCAGCTAACCCAATGGAAAGACGGGTCTGTTCGTATGAGAGAGAAGCAATGACTCTTCACGGTGAACCTCTTGAATGTTATCAGGAAAGAACTGTCTTAAAGGGAAAGAAAGAAAAAAACCTTTCTGTGGGATGAAAAATGTTTATCAACCTTTTACCTAAATAAATTTTGCCAGGAACAAGGTTGAAAAAGTCGACCATATCCTTAATACAGTGCAATTAGGGCGGCAGCTGCTAAGTTGGGTCTGATGTTTAACAGCTGAAGGTAGAAAAAAGTTAAAAGGTAAAAATGTGAACCAAATAGACCTCTAGAATTTATAAGCCAAACCCAAATAAATAATTTTGGCAGATTCTATATATATATATATATTCTTTATGTTAAAAATACATCATCTGCCAAACTAGGACAATAACTTAAAACAATTTTTTTGGAGTAACAGTAAATCACAGAGAGGTTTCTAAAGCTTATGATGCTAATGGATATTCAACTGTTTGTAGGTAAAATACACATAGAAGAAGGCAGGGGGAGTGCATATGAAAGTGTTAACAATGGTTCAGTAGAGGACGAGGCTTACAGGGAGTTTTATTTTGTGCTCTATACCTTTTGGAATTTCAAGATATTCAACAATAAATATAAAATTAATATTTTTAAAATGTTTAGGTTCTCCCCCTTTGTTTCTTATTATAAATATTTCAATATGCTCACCATGTTTTAATATAAGAAAACTATGGGAAATCTAACAAAACCAAAATATTCTGAAGCCTGTTTCAAGCAAGTGGGAACTCCACGGCAAACGTGTTCATGATGAAACCTTTCACTGCTTTAAAGAGACATTGGGCTGCTGGTCTGTTTCAGGGGTGGCAGAGCAGGTTTAGGTTTGGATGTTGCACGCCAGGTAGGGGTGAGGTTAGGCTATCCTGGAACACATGGAAGGCACAGAAGTAGTAGATTGGTAGCAAAAGTCCAGGTTTCCTGAGGGCACATCAGTTGTAACATAAGCAGTTCCGGTTCAGAGCGGGAGGAGCGGCAGGTGGTATGTGGCAGGGTGGGAGGTGTCCTAGAGGGACCGCAGAAGAAATGCTTCCAACCAAAATCCCTTCACGAGGACAAACAGATGTGCAAGTAATAGCTCTCTCTCCTACTTAATTTAGAGATTATCTCCCTTCGATTTAGTTCAAATGACAAAATACTGACAGTACAGACACCAAAGTCGGTAAGACTTACTAAGAGCTCTCCACCAACTGAAGCAGGCACTAACGGCATAGGGACAACGGTTATTTAATTAGCACACATTGATTAATTTAACCCGTGTAACCACTGTCTTCTGTTATAGCTAATTTTGTTTTTGAAGTCAAATGAAACAAAGTAGCTGAAGAGTAATTAAATGTGTCCAGTCTCTTCATCCCTACGGCTAAGATGACTGGGTAGCCCTCCACTGCTGAGGTGTTCTGAGAGGTTCTCAGGAGGTGGTGACTCCACACATTAAAAACCTTAATGTGAATGGGCCCGTGAGCAGCGCTTTCCCTAACGAGACACGTGAGAGAAAGAGCATAATTTGTAATTATTTTCAAATATTGGCTAAGAGAAAGTGAGGATGTTCTAGTAAAAAGCTTGTTATGGAAAGAAATGCAACTACATTTGTGACATCCTGCCCAACAAGAAAGGCAGCAGATGGAAGATGGAGGCATAAAGGTACACCCCATTTTTTGTGCTCCATGAATATAGTGTTTTTTACAATTTGAAGGTTTATGGCAACCCTGTGTTGAGCAAGTCTATTGGTGTCATTTTTTTCAACAGCTTTTGCTCACTTCGTGCCTCTGTGGCCCATTCTGATAATTCTCACAATATTTCAGACCTTTTCATTATTATTATATTTGTTATAGAGATCTGCGATCAGTGATGTTTGAGGTTACTGCTGTGACTTGCTGAAGGCTCAGATGATGGTTAGCATATTTTAGCAATAAAGTACTTACTAAAATTAATTTATTACTGGTTTTTAGACATAATATGATTGCACACATAATACAATATTGTGTAAACATAATTTTTATATGCATTTGGAAAGAAAAAAATATTGTGTGACTCGCTTTATTGCAGGGATCTGGAACTGAAGCTGCAATATCTCTGAGGTGCACCTGTATTTACAGGTTAGCAGTGGTTTTGAAACTTGAAAAAAAAAAATCAGGAAACCTTTTTTTTTTTTTTGAGAAAACTTTTTTCAAAGGACTACCGATATGCCCAACAGATGACCAGATTAATGTGGAGCTGCTCCAGATGGAGTCCTGCCTGTTTGGTCTCTTCTTCATCCTTGGCAACATTTAGGTGCATGAGAAAAATTGAGGGTCCCTTGGAACACAATTTGAGAATCACTACCTCACAGCATCCCTATGGGGTACCGCGCATTGGCTCATCCCACACATTTTCAGATGGCTTTTAACAGCTTTCTTTGCCTTTGAAGGCTAGAAACCTAAGAACTACACTTTTGAGATTTTCTTGCAGCCAGGTTCCAGACGTGGCCCAGGTTCTGCACGACAACTCCCTCATATCTGTAACCCTACTGAGCCTAGCACTGTTTTTATCACATAGATACTGTACAAATGTTAGTTAAATCACATCACTATAGCATAGTATTATGCTGGATTAATTTTTAACATCATTCAGCTACTTACTAGATACTGAGACAAAGTCTAAATAATGTAGGTAAGAAACTTCAATAAGCAAGGGGTTGAACCGTTATCATTTTTAACTCTGAGGTAAAAAGAGAAAGGCATTAAAAACATAGTCTCAATTTCTCATCATTTGGAGGGGAACAGAAACAAGTCAAAAGCTATCTTTTAAGACATAACAGAGAGACAGAAATGTAAAATTATTATGGTGATTGACAATGACTCTGAATTTGATCACTGTAGAATGACATGCTTAAACTTCTTGTCAAAAAATAAGAACAAAGATGGTAGCTCACAGTGAAAAAAAAATGTGACAGTGAATATATATATGTATGTTCATGTATAACTGAAAAATTGTGCTCTACTCTGGAATTTGACACAACATTGTAAAATGACTATAACTCAATTTAAAAAAGGTTAAAAATAACATAAAGTAAAATCAGACATTAAAAAAAACAAAAAAAAGAAAGAAAAAAGAAGAAGACAAAAACTAATACAACATTGTAAATCAACTATACTTCAATTTAAAAAGGAGGAAAGTAAAATAAATTTTAAAAAGAAAACAAAAATAAACCAAAAAGAAAAAAGAAAAAGAAAAAAGCAGGTCCTTTAACTTTCGAAAATAATACATGGTCAACAAGGTGTCATATATGTGACTATTATCTAAGTATTTGATTACTGACCGCTAGTTTGCTTCATTTAGGAAAAGACTATGTGAAAGGACTCCTCTCTCCCTCGTTTTACGCACAAACTTTATTTCATTTTCTAACAGTGGTCAGACAAAGGGCCAGATGATAACTTTAAATATTTAAACTGGGCAGTGACAGTCAAGTCGTCAGGAACTTTCCTAGTGCCTCAGAGGTAACCTTAAGTACACAGTACGGTTCCCTAATGAGTTATTAGTTATGAAACTATGAAGTCATTCTGAATTTTAAATAAGACTGGGGTATAACAAATTAAAAGCTCCATAATTATGCAACAGCATGAGATGTTTTAGATAGTCACACTGCACATATATTAAAAAGATACATTAATAAACCAAACATTAATAAAAAGCTAAGCCTGGCCCTTCAAGAACTCAACACTAATTGGAAAGGATTTTGACAGAACATCTTGAATAGCTTTCATTATATCAGTTTTGGCAAGCCATTTTTCAGCTACCTAAATAATGATTATTTCTACACTCCACAGTGCATCTATCAAAGTCTAAGATCTGAAAAATATCATTAGTGAGGATGAGTGAAGTAGCTGATGTTCAAATGGTACAACCTGAATTTGAATTTATGAGCGTGATGGAGGTGATATGTACGGGGTGTTTCAATTTCTGACATTTTACTTCTATAATGTCCACTTAAAAAATACACCACACATTCATATGCTGCACATTAACTACATACTATGAATTATATTCCACATTTCAGTCCTATTTTTAAGGTCTTGCATTCTGGTCATTCTAAAAACTCATCTCAAACTGTGACGATTTAATGAGTTTAATTCTTAAAGAAAAACACTTCATAGCAAGGGCAGATTAACCTCACAATGAAAACAAACACAACCAGTAGTAAATACTATTGGTGAAAAGTGTAAAAGGCATGATTTTGCCCATGGTAGCTGACTCCTGAACTAAGACACAGATTTATCAGTCTTGCCTTTGTTATCCGGCTTAAAGTCATTGCAAATACAAAGAACCAGACCCCTGCTTGGTTTAAAATCAGAAAGGTCTAGACAAAAGGAAGTCTAATTAGTTAATACCAGAGAGTACCAAGGGCCTATTATAGGAATACAGTTTATTAAGGCTAAAAAAAGCCAGGCAGCTGTGTGACATATTAATGCCTTTCACTACTCTCGATTTCAATACTGAATTTGGTTCCACTAAAGACCTCCCCTTGAGGTGAACTGTCATGTGTTGCTTTTCCACAGATGGCCACCGGGGCCATGCTTGCTGAAGGATGTTGGTTTGTAAATACCTAGGCGTTAACTTTCACCAAAATGGAAGCCGTACTCAATACATAAGTAACTTGCCCCACGTCACAAATTTAGATATCAGGAAAAGAAGGAAGACACTGCAGCCCAGGTTGGCTGCTGCCCCTTTGCGGCCACCCCAATTCCCCAAGACAATGAAGCCTTTACTTCCTGGTTCTTGTACTGGGGGTCTTGACTCATGGACTTCACATGCTCCTTTTTTCTTTCCTCACTGAAAAGAAAACTCTGATACAGGGTATCCAGGTCATGCTGCAACAGTATACATTAAGTTTATGAAGGATGTCCTTCACTTGTTACCCCTTTCTCTCACACAGTGATATTTGTAACTCACGAGCTGTAGGATTTCCAAAGCTGAGTGATTTGTAATGTAATACTTCTAGAATCTCCAGAGTAATTTCAGCATTAGTTACAAATAAAAGTTGGCTCTCTGCATCTCTTAACCTTGGGAACATGAACCTTTAAGACTTGGAGATCAAATACCAACATTCCCTTAGGACTGCTGTGCACATCTGCATTTCTGGACACAGGACTTTTTTTTGTTCCTAATCAAGTATAATCTCACTTCATAACTTCTACTTTTGGCTCAGTGCTACCTAGATTTCCAGGCAAGCAAAAAAATGAGGGCTGAGGATTTTATGCTCAGAGGTTTGGAAATTTGGCAAATGCTACATTAAAATGCAAGTATTTGATCTTGAACCTCAACGGAGTGAAATTCAGTTAAAATACAAAGAAACCAAAGTAAGGCTTCATATATTCCAAATCTGCACCTGTATTTTGATGTTGCCAGGTATTTGTACTAAGAATTCTGTGTACAGGGCAAAAGGGAATGAAGAACCTCCCAAATTTTCCTCTGGGATCTTCCAGCCATTCGAAGGAATTGCTAATTCTTGCTTACATCTATGACTCAGGCATCCAAGTGTTGCTATTCCTGGCTGATCTTGTTCTGTGTTTAAATGATCTGATTGTTAGTCTCTGCATCTGGGTCCAAAGCAATTTAACATGGAAAGTTAGCTCAAGGATTCCAATCACCTTTAAGTTATCTTTAAAGCCAGCTAAGAAGATAGTTTGAGTTATTAATACAGAGTTTTGAAAATGGCCCTTCCATCTAACCAAACTCAAAGGTGTCATTCTTTATATGATTTCCTAAATATTGACCTTCTAGGGTCCAGTCAATGAAGTAGAGTTTAGTTTCAAATAATTTAATTTATCATCCATTAACATGCTTTTGGATCTGAAAGCCATAGGATTTAAATAATTCTTATATTCAGATCATTGTGAGCACAGGTTACCTATAAAAGAATATTTCCATGAAGATTTAGCCAGACAGCACATTTTATAGCCCTGAATTTCATCAAGGTGCTAGTACAGACTAAAACGTGGATTTAATTTACAAATGCTTTCATACAACAGCCATAACTTTCATTTCCTGCTATGTTTATCCATTTTATAATGTTAAAAAAAACCAAAACAAACAATGACACAGCAGCATGATCAGGAATGATTAGGGGAAGAATATACTTCATCCAAAATTGACTTACACAATAGCTGCAGTCTGTCTATGAACTCATTTATTGTTGTTGGTTGAGAGCCAATATGAGTAATGGTTAAAAGTATGGGTTTTATGTGGAATCATGCTTGCGTTCAAATTCTAGTTCTGTTACTTATTAGTTCTTTGACTTCAGGTATGTTAATTATGCTTTTTAAGCCTCAGTTTCCTCACCTGCCAAATCGGTTGCCATAAAGGCTAAGAGAGACAATTCACTATGAAGTGCCTAGTCTAGGCTGGCTCATAACTATTTTTCAATAAATGGAAGCTATTTTCCATTTGTCAGAATCGTTCCTCCTATGCAAGCTCTTTGATGGGAAGAGCTATTTCTGGTACTTCCGGGTGCATCTAACAGGACATAGTCTTGTAACATGGAAGGGAAAACACTGACTTTAGATGTCAGGGGACCATCAGTCAACATCCAACCTCACTACTTACTAGTTATGCAATTTCTGGCAAAGTTCTTAAGATATTTGGTTCTTAGTTTGCCTCTCTGTGAAATGGAGATAAATTTATATCTTTCTCAGTGTTCTGATAAAGATGCAAAAAATGTGGGTAAAATACATTTTATAAACTGTAGAGTTTACAAAACTTAGATTTAGGTGATTGTCACTATTTTTTCTACTTGAATTAAGAGTAATTAAACAGTAATTTTTTTGCACACTTACTATGTGCCAGACACTGAGTGATTTATAAGCATTGTATCATTTAATCCTTACAACAACGCAATAATGTGGTATTGTCATTATTCCCATTTTTCAGATGAGGACACCTAAGCTGACTCAAACTCAAGCAGTCTGGCTCAGAAGCCTACACACCAAACCACGTCACATATTGAATTCTATAATCTTAGGAAGAAGAGCCAATCTTTTGTGAATCCGCCAATGGTAGGTCTAGGCAGTCAGAGTGAAGAGGAGGCAGTTACTTGGCCTAAGATAATGGCAGATGCCACAAACAAAAAGAAGAGAGAGGCTCCAAGCAACCAGATTCAATGCAAGGCGAGGCCAAACTTTTTCCATTTATATTCAGATTACTGCAACACAAATACTCCTTTCTGGTACATATATTTTCAGCTCTGCTGAAACTGCCAAGTAAGAGGGAAAAAAGATCACCTCAATTCTACATCTGGCCATGAATGAGACTTTAGAGTGTGGTAGTTTGGGAAAATACAAGTAGACTGGCCAGGGTGAAAAACAGTATTTTGTGACATGACACACCTTTGGTCTGAAATCCCTGGCAAGGCCATAGCTCAGGGGTACGGTGGACACGAAGGACCATGGCATGGTGGTGGTCATCTCCATAAGGATGCTCTTCGCCAGACAGACCAGAGGAACACAGGAGCAGACGTCATCTTACAGAGAGAGCTGTGACTTTACCAGGCACCAGTCTCTGGCTGAATGCTACGAACCAATGAAACTCTAGAAAATGAGACCCAAGACAATACTCTGTCTGTGTTCAACAGTGAGAGCACAAAGAGTGTCAAAGCATGTGTTTAAGCATATGTGAACAAAGAGCGTAAAGATGTGTGAGACGGGTGTTAAAACATCAGTTCAAACATGTGTTTAACCATGTGTGAGCAAAAGGGTGTTAAGCCATGTGGTAAAGCAAGTGTTAGAGCATATTCGATTACAAATGTTTCTCATTTGGAAGCTTAAATTATTTTCTGCCTAATCCAGTGTTGCTAAGCAATAGTTCTGTGTTGTCCTAACTGTACACAATAAATTATTAAACTTAAAAAAAATTGAAGTTAGAATTTTTTTCCCATCTTGGTTTCATCACGAAGAATTTACATCTGTAGTTTTCCATAAACATAGTGGTGTTCTGCTAGTGTAAGCAAAAACTGGGGTAACACTCCCTATTCAGGAAGGCAGCAGTCAGACTAGGGTAAGCCACGCTGGGGTGCTGAGACAGTACACAGTGTTTGGAAGATTCGGGGCATGTTGGATTAATCTCAAGGTTTGAAAAGCCACACGGTCTGCTGACTTGGGGTAACTATCCCATCTGGGGCACCTTGCCACAGCTGGGATTCTGTTTTTTATTTTCAATTTTTAAATATCTATAACACTTCTCTGGAGAACAGGGATTTTGACAGTTCTTATTGACAGTAAAATGTGACAGAGACAAGCTTGAAGGTTTCTCCTGACATTGTTTGCTAAATATATTAGCTTATGTACCTACAATGCTGCTGGAAGCTTCCCTTCCAAAGCAAATGAATCCTCTTATGTTCAAATGTGAATACACAACCCTGGATGTGATTTTAAAAGGAACGAAAGTAGGCAAAAATCAGAGTGTGCTATTGATGGCTTTCTACAGGGTGAAGAGAAAGAGCTGAAAACAAATATACATATACTAATACAGATAAAAAAAGTTCAGGTAGCGATTTTATTTTGTTATGAAACAAAGTGATAAACAAATGAAACTAGTAAACCATTTAAACCCACTCATTTCTCTGTTGGGAGTGAATATATAATCAAATATTCCTTTAAAAAATAAGAACAGAAGACAAGCAAGACAGGCAGGTTTGTGTTTAAAGTCCATTTCCCATGCAGTAGTAATTAATATGGCTCTTTCTGCTGCACTATAGAGTGATTTGTGTGTAAATGCTGTTTGATTATTCCTAGGAAAAGATTTTTGATCATTCTGAATAAAGAAAAATAGATATAGCCATTAAAATAAAAATATTGCCTTCCCAATCACCTTTTGCCTCAAGATCATGGAATGTTTTACTGAAACAAAAACCAGCAAGAGAGAAACAAACAATTAAAGCCAGTGTCTTCTCTCAGCCACCCTTGCAGCAGAGGTCAAAGAATTTTTGAATACTTCTCTATTCCTGTTCACTTGTGTCACTTAATGATTTGTTCATGCAGTTCAGTACAGGCTCAAGAAAATACAATTTCTCAGCAGAAAAAAGCACGGTGGGTCCCTGGGTGCTGTGACCTGACTCTTTGCTTAAACAAATTCCAGAGTGTGCACTGGCAAAGCGATGATGATTATGTTTCCTTCTTGGAGACTCAGCCCAAATTAAGAAAACTAAGACAACAGAATCTGACCAAGGAAATGATGGAGGAAGGCTGTGCAGAGATTTTCTTAGTTTATGGTTAATAGTTTTATTTTTGACCAAAGCAAATATACTGATGAACAAATTCATTTCAGCAATCCCGCATTTCTTTATTATTAAGACATCTCACTTTCAATAATACAGAACAAACAGAGAATGCAAACCATCTATTTTCTGTCAACTACTGAACACACTCTGATATCTGAAGCTATTTCACTGAAGTCAGGCTCCAAATGCACGTAAATCAGGCTCAGGAATAATGTCTGCACTACAAATATTAAAAAACGTCCCCAAATCTCATGGGCTGGAGGAAAAGACTATGGAGGACTGTGCTTTTGGGTCCTCAGAACCAGCAGCAATTGTTAGGTCCAGTTAATTGAAGGTCCCCAGTCTTCAGCCAAATAAGCATGTAAACACACCCCACTTCACAGAAAATAGAGTAAGACCAACACCCCGATGGACATACTGACCTCGAGGTGATACTTCTGAATTTCTTGAGATGTGACCGTTTGAATACATATAATCATTTTCCTTAATTTATACTTTTCTCTAGACATGAAATGATCAATAAACAAAACTCACTGGAGGCAAGGAGAGAGAAAGGCTCTTTCTCTACAAAGTCCTCCCTACAGCACTTTGTACAATGTTAGGTAGAGTAATATGTACTTAACAAATCTTGGATAACAGTTTGTACTTTGTAATCAACTTTTCAGAAGGCAGCAAAAATGATTAGAAATGTGATTTTAGCCTCTTCTGCTTTCTATTTGGGTGACCATCATTAACCTTAGTGGACACGTCACGTGTGGAGTGAAAGGGCTCCCGAAGGAGCAGGTTTTCCAAATGTCACAACCACAGCTTTGGAGTTGAACTCCAGGGCTGGCGGGTTAGGGGACACCCTTGCCCAGTGGACACACAATACATCCTTACTATTTTTCCCGCCTGCCTCGAGCTCTGGGTCTTTCCTGGAATATGCCTACCAAAGATTCGAGACAGTGGAGGGAGGGACTATCCATAAAGAACTGGCGCCATATTTGCAAAGTGTGTGTTTCAAGTACGCTAGAGAGGGTTCACAACATCTCAAATCGAGACTGGGCAATTGCTCTTGATGCTGGTACCGCTTCCCTTCTTATGAACAAAACAGTCTTACCAATTATGGGAAATCAGCAAAACCAAAGCAAATAAACCAAGGGGATCATCTATCTTTTTCATCTTACACATGAAAAAAAGTATTTTAAAAGATTTAAGAAAATTGGATGCTTTTTCTATATCTAAGTTCTTATGCTCTTTTTTCTTCTACTCAATATGTAGCTAACTAATGCTCATGAAATTAACCCCAAATCAGAAATCTCGAACTTTTAAAATGCTTTGTGTAATTAAATGCTAATGCTTCAGTCTGAAATGATAGCAGTAAATACCATGCAGAAAAATTCAAGGTAGGCACTATGTTAAGATGAACGTTTCTCTAAGTCTCAACTCTTCATTTTGAAACCAATGGAGGACAAACCTCAAATACGTTTCATGTGTTCCATTTCCTATGTAACTTAAATCGGAGGAAGATTAATTTATAACTTTTAGTCAACTGATTTACTTTGGAACATTTGCTTTCTAAGACTAACTCCTATTGAGGAAGATTGATTATTTTTTAAGGATTGAATCATCAAACTTTGTGTAAAGGGGATTAGAAGTAAAAACTTATTCAAAATAATGAGACTAACCCTGACATGAGAGCTTTCTCTTAAAGGTGTTGCCTTCCAGATCTTTACTAAAATGCAGGGGGTTAAGTTGGTAAGGTTTATATACACCAAAGTCATAGCTCACGTGTTCTTTTGTTCAATAGTTTGTTCGTTCATTCGTTCATTCATTCATTCAAATACTTCCTGAGTGTCCATTCTGTCCCAGGGACTAGCAAGGCACAGGGGTCTACAGCAGAGAGTTTCAGTCCCTGCCCTCAAGGAGCATAAAGGCTTTTGGGTGTGACAGAATAAAGCAGGCAAGTAAGACACAGAGCTAGCAAAGTGGGAGCTGGGGTGGGAGGGGACAGCCCATGTTAAAACTCAGAAAGCATTTTAAGTTTGGGATCAGGGATGGCTCCTTCCTCTGCAGGGCCAAGACTGAAGAGCACCCATGATCTCAGGGGAACCCTGCACGTGTAGAGAGCCCGCAGGCTACAAGGCCCTCCTATGTTCCAAGGGTGGCACTCTGGAAAGGGTAACGTGCCTTTGAAGTCACTTTGGACTTCCTCTGGGAAACTGAGATAATTTGATCACTGAATTTTTCAATCACCATTTTCAACTGGAAACCCCCTCTTATAGTTCTTTATAAATTTTCCATGAGCCTTGTGGTAAATTTTTATTTTTAAAAATTGCCTATAATTTAAAATCATTTTACACTGCCCCTCCCTCGCCTTTAACATTAGGGGAATTAAATAAAAAACAGTCTGTCATTTTTGAAAGTTTTAGGAGGTGAAAAAGAGGCATCATTTCACTTCTCTGTTTTGGTGCTACATTTTGAAACCCTGTTTGAATGCTTAAATGATCAGAAGTCTGGAATCAAAGTGAGAGAAAATAGCAAATATTTCTATTTGCCAATGGTATTTCACTTGTGATAGTGAGAGAGACATTCATTCATCAAACATTTATTGAATGCATATTATGCACCAGGCACCAGGCTTACTGACATGGTGATACAGAGATGAAAGCCAGTCCGTCCCTCCAGGGACTCACTGTCTAGTGGGGGAGATGGGCAGGAACCCCACATGTGCAGCACAGTAAGGGTTCCCACGATGCCATTGGTTGCCTAGGCAACCAATGGTTGTGAACCAGCAATACTCATCCCGATTATCTCTTTAGAGGGGCGAGAGCTGATTTTAGGTAGCACAGAGAGGACTATTTTTCACTTTGAATATTTGTTAACACTCAACATTTTATAAGACATTTAGTTATGCATTTGCTTTAATAATGAGAAAAATGCATAACGAGCATGTGTGAATCGTAAGTCCATGGATAATACTCTGTAGGATAAAGCTGAAGATATTTACATTGTAGACAACAGTAAAATGTAGCAGTGGAGGTATTAGGCAGAGAGGGAAAAAAAAATTGTGATGTATACTCAAATCACTGAAGTTTGGAAAATAATGCAGATCAATGTGGGTAAGTCAAAAAGGAAGCCATTTTACAGAGTTGAGAATCCCTAATGTAAATTCCCTGGACTGAAATAAGTTGCTGTGCAAGACATATGTTCTATGAGGGCAGAGGGAGGGGAAGGGCACTAATGTGCCTGGGGGATTCAGAGGAGATTCCAGAAAGGGGAGGCTTAAAAATGATTAGTTGTCCTAGAAAGCAGTACACTTACTAGGACCTCTTAGAACTGTTGAATCTCAGGTTTGGATGGGGCATTAGGAATCATCCGCTATACTGCCTGTAAGTAACTTTAAAATACTTCCCTGTATGTAGTGTGACATAGATGTGTGCATTAGTTTTAATCTACACCCCAGGGCAGTGAGTTTAAGGCTGAAGTGGCCTTATGGGAATACACTGTTTAGTTCACATCTACAAGACTAATGAAAAGCCACATTCCAGAGGCAGCTGCTACAAGTGTGGTGGCTAGCTTTACCTTATTAATTAGCTACTTTTAATTAGCATAACTGATAATTATTCATGAGCACATTAGAAATGGTACTGAAGCTATGTGGACTGGCTAGAGGCACTGCATGGGAAGGGTGTCAGCCTCTAGCAACCCCAACTGCCTACTCCCCCTGGAATGGAGCCCTTAACTCAGGATTCTAGCTTAGTCCTGTGTCCATCCACTTAAAAAGGAGGGGGTCTATCACCTGATCTTGACTGGAAGGTTAGCCAACTCCTGTTGCTAGAATATTCTTATATCATGAACCTTTTATGCAAGTTGCTCTCAATGCACTCTCCCATTGGGGCAGAGAAGAGGAGCTTCGTGGGCCCACAGGACAGTGGGAGGGCCATTTTTGCACCTGCTTGCTAACACATGTTGCGAGGTATGGCAGAGTTCAGTCTGAAATTTGCCTTCGTTTTGGCATATTACTTGGGAAGCCGGTGTAGACCTCCACCTCCTCCAACTCATCTGACCCTAGCTGGAGCCACTATCTATTAGGAAGACCCTGGTCACTGTGAAAGGCTAAATTTGCTCATCAGAGCTCAGCTAAACTAGCTCCCTCAGAGAAGTTAAATGATTTGCCCAAGATCACACAGCGAGGTGGTGGTAGAACTGAGTTTAGAATGAAAGGCTTCTTGTTACCATCTTCCCAGGCAACCAGTGATTGTGGACCAGGGCTGCTCATCCCGATTATCTGCAGAACTTTTAGACAACACACAAGCTCAAATTCAGCCCGATTGTGAGTTGGTAGGAGAGGGACCCAGGTGTCCATGCTTTTTAAAAATCTGCACAGGTGCCTCTGATACACAGTATAACTGAGAATCACTGGACTATACCATGATAGTAATAAGCACCATCTACTGCACATTCTCTATGCGCTTTGCCCTGTGCTAGGGGCTTGACACGCTCTGTATTATTTCATTTTTACCACAAACCATTGAATAAGGTTTCCGCAGACCTTACAGATGAAGAAACTTATGTTGAGAGAAGTTATGTAATTCCTCCAAAGGAACAACTTATAAATGACAAGACTGAGATTTCCAACCCAGATTTGCCTTTCTCCATAGATCTGCTCTTAGCCATGACGCCCTGCCACATACCATGGGACACAATGTTGCTCAGAAGAATGTTTAAGGCAAAGGTCACAAACCCACATGTGAGAAGTGGCTGATGTAAGTGATCAAAATGAGTCAAAGGGGACTTGGAGTGAGCTGGAGACCATGTGCCCCTCTGTGGGTTTCCAGCTTTAATTGCTGACAGCTATTTTGAATGTTTGAAGAGCAACTATGCAGAGCAACTGGAACTCTCACACATGGCCAGGGAAATGCAAAAAGGTTCAGTTACTTTGGAGCCAGTCTGGCAAGTCCTTATAAAATTAAACATATACAAACCATATGAGCCAGCAATCCCACCCCTAGGTATTTACCCAAGGGAAATGAATATCTACGTTCACAAAAAGATGTGTGCACAAATGTTCATAACACCATTATTCATAATAGCTCCAAACTGGAAGCAATCTACACGTTCATAAGCTGACGAAGGGATACATGTCTCTACCAAGGAATATTACTCAGCAATTAAAAAGAGTGACATACTAATACTAACTACAACAATACAAATTAATTTCAAAATCTCAATTTTTTTTTTAAACGAAGGTACTGGGGATTGAACCCAGGGCCTTGTGCAAGCTAAGCATGTGTTCCACCACTGAGCTATACCTGCCCCCGCCCAATCTCTATGTTAAATGAAAGAAGACATACACAAAAGACAATGTGCTGTATAATGCTATTTACATGATATTCTAGAAAAAGCAAAACTAATATCAGAAAGCAGATCAGTGTCTGCCTGGGACAGGGATGAGGGAAGGGAATTGAGTGGGAAGGGACTGGAGGAAACTTTTTAGAGATAACTGGTCTCTGTCTCGATGTGTTGTGGTAGGTACCTAATTGCAACCCATGACCAAAATTCATCCATCTCTACATTTAAAATGTGTGAATTTTATTATACATAAATAATATCTCAATTTTAAAAACAAACCAAAACTATAGACTGGAAAAAAAAAAAAGTTCTGCAGGCTGCTTATGGCCCACAGACTTTCAGTTTTCAACCCCCGGTCTCAGTAGAGAGATTCCATGTTAGCTGCCTCGGAGGAAATACAAAAGATGACAAGTCATCCATCATGCTGGGCTCAGGAAAAATGGGGAAGTTTGCATTCATCCCCCTTCTTCCAGTTCTCGCCTCCCTCATCAGGTGCAAAATGCTCCCATGCTGCCCCCTGGCTGTTCAGCACCTCCTACCATGCTACCCAGCTTGCATGTCTTTCTTCGGAGGCAGCTCCAAAACCACCCTTCTGGTCAGCCCTCCTCCCAGCCTCCTTTACTCTAGGCAGTCCCTCAGTGCTCTGTGCAAGGCAGAGACAAACTTTACCTGGTTATCACACCACCAAGTAGGTGACATGCTTAATGCTGATTAAATTATCAAGTACCAGCAATTGACAAAGACGATGCATGAAACCTTAACCCCAAGTTCAGTTATCGCCTTTCAGTCCATTAGGGAATACTTAGGGAAAACAGGGTTACTTCTGGAACCCGCATCATTCATCTCCACCATAGGGTGACCCATGTGCTTTGTCTATATATACACTTTGTCATCAACGTTATAGAGAAATACCTTAAAATTAATATATTTAGTGTCCATGTGGATAGTATAGAACAGGGCACCTGTATCTCAGCACCAATTATCAAAACCCAGTGCTCTTAACTGTTAGGTGGAGGAACCCTGAGACACATTAGAGTCAGCCCTTCCATTTTCCGAAAAACAGATGAATGCCAACCACATGCGGCTGGGCTTTCCTGAACCTCTATAAACACCATGATAAGTTGATTAAAAAACAAAAGACTAACTACAATATCAAATCCATTATGCACAGTAAAGCAAGCTACCATGCTGAGTGAAAAAAGAAAATGCAGAGTTTAAAATTGTATTAAAGCCACTGAAAGAAAATTGACACCATTTAAATAAAAGACTTAAAAAAAAAGAAAGAAAAGATCATTGCAGGTGTGTTGGGTTATAATTGATTTTTTTCTTTTCTTTGGCTTTGACAACACTATTCGTGTAATAAATACAAATCAGAAATCACAGGGACTGGATTACCAGTGGGGACGTGGTCCTTGCCTGTCCCCCACCCATTGTTAACATTTGTGTTGACTTCTCACACTTCTTACAGATTTGAAAGGCCCTGGGGTTTCGCAGTACCCTGCCAAGTACCTGCAAGTATTTCATCAACCCTTTAGTCCCACTGATGAGGACAGCCACTCCTTCTGAGGCTGTCGGCTAAGTGTTTCCATTTGCAAATGGAAATAATAAAAGGCAGGGAACTTGATTAACAAGGCAGGTGTGCCCTTAGAAAGAACCCCAGTGCTGAGAGAGGACTTTCATTCAAAAATTTTTTAGAAAGTGATATCTTGACAAAGCACATGGTTAATACATTTTTTCCCCAAAGCAAACCCGGGTTAAAAATTTCAAGCCCTATTAAAGCAGAATTGTTGCTTAAAAAAAAAAGAAAAGTGGTAGTAGGCCCAGGCCAGTTTCAGTCAATGGAGTGAAGTTTGATTCCGGCCATCCAGGCTCTCTGATCTGTGGCCTCCTAAAATCCTCCAGGCTCCAGCTCCCCCTACCCCCACACCAACCTATTCTCAGGTTACGTCACATGCAGCAGAGCTGACACAACAGGTGACAGTGGGCCCGCACGCATCTGAAGAGACAGCAAGGTCTAACGATGAAGAGGACAAGCTCCAAAGGAAACATTTTGGGCACAGGCTCAGGATGGTATTTTTGACGCATGGTGCCCTGAAAGAAAACTCCCACCTCTTGGTGCAGGTCTGTTCTGCCTACACGTAGCTGGACTTGTAATATCTTCCAGAATCCTTAGAAAAACACCATGAAACCAGTGATGTTCAAGGGAAAATAAGAACGTGCAAAAAGAAACGTATCAATTGTCTCCATAAAACGATAAAAGAACTTGGTCCCTTAATGAGGTCCATTCTGCCAAGAGAAAATAGTAGGTGCTCAATAAAGAATGATGACGATGAGAAAAAGTGGACCCTGCATTGTCAGGCCACTATCACTCAGGCAAGGTTTTCTCTCCCCCGTGGGAGGTCAAGATGGGAAGGAGATGAGAGTTGTGCATAACGGCACATGTGCTGTGACTCACTCTACTACTAAAATGGGAACCTCAGAAAATGAGTGGCAGAAATCACAGAGTTGACAACAAGGAGCTGATCTGAATTATCTGTCATGCCTATTTTATACGATGCCATTTCTCAATCTTTGTTTGTGCTGTTTTCTTACTCTGGAACCTCTTCTAACTTCGCCTGGGTAAATCTTACTCCTCCTTCAAGGGCCATTACAAATGCCGTGTCAGCCATGACACTCACCCTGATTCCCCCAAGCTGGCAATAATCTCCAGACTCGTAACTGGGCACTTAGGTTTCTGATCACCATTCACCTTGAGGTAGTGCTTCTTCTCCACTCACCATCTCTCTCTCTGGCTAGGATGTGAGTTTTCTGATGGCAAGAGTCACTCTCCATCCCTATGTACCCAGCAAAATTCCTTGCACATATTTGTGGAGTGAATTACCATTTTCCTAATAAACGCTTCCCAGGATAGGAGCATTAACAGGGGAAAGCAGTTCCTGTAGGTTGCCTTTTTTATTGTTGGAGATTAGGCTTCTTCCCAGGAGGGACAAAGAAAGGAAGTGGGGAGTATGGAAGTATTGTACGGATGCCAGGCCTACGGCAGATGGGCTTGTGTGAGGCTGTCACGATACGAAGCACAGGCAGACACGCTTCATCTTCAGGATGTATCGGTAGACTCCGGCAATGAATACAAACGCCACGGCTGACTTTGCCAGGCAGTATTTGCAATGACCCCCTAAATCCAGCCTCACCATATTACTTAGAGGGACACTTAAACCTCAAAGAAGATTCATCTAAAGAAACTGGCTCATGGGATTTCATTTTCCCTAAGGCTTCTATGCCTTGCGTCAGTAAGTCATCAATAATTAAATACCAACAGTTAAAGCAAGACCACCCAGGCACACAGGCCCAAGGGTTGAGCTATAGAAACAGTTTGTATGGTCCCCTTTTCCAGGGCGATTTTAAAGATCACCCACAGTTTCTGGCTTAAAATGGTGCCTGGTTGATGGCTCTTGACGCTGCATCTATCAAAAGTGCTCATTAAATTGGAATGAAAAAATAAAAGATGACGAAAATTTACGACACCCAAACTGACATCACAAATTGCCAGAGCTTGGAAGGGTTTTCTACTGCTACAAAAATTGAATTGGGCTTAAAAACGTCAGCAGTAGTCTGCCTCCCACAAAGCCCACTATTAGATAAAAAACTTGAGTTCTGTTACCACTAGAAACCAAGCATTTGCCTCTATTATGAGTAGATGCTGCAACTTTGGAGAGGGGTGGATGGCTGTATTCATTCCTCCTTCTCTGTACTCCTCATCTTGTTTCTTTTTTACAGCCAGTAAGAAACTAGGGTTCCCAGGAAAACATTAAATCAATACTGGGTAGTGACAGACAAGGTGTGGTGAATCCTGGGAAGTGTATGGTCTTCATAAGTCAAGCATGTTTGTGTGCAGTGGTGGAGGGTAAAGATGTGAAGGAGACGACAGCTGTACACCCAGGAGCTGGACATTTTTCATGCCAAAGTCAAGGAGCAGGAGAAGGAAGAAGCCCCATTTCATTCCCAGGAAGACAGTCTGGAGACAGAGGACTATCTCTGGACAGAGCTGAGCAAATAAAGTTGTCATCCATTTGCAGATCCAAGAAGAGGTTTCAAAAAGTAACCAAAGCCAATAAAAATTCAAGACAATATGAAGACAATGGAAAAAAATCCTGTAGAACAAGGGAAAGGAAATGACATCCTAAAGAGTCAGAGGAAGAAGGCAGTTCTGAAAACTGTAATAGATATCTATCAAATATTTTTGAGACTTGTTTGGCATCTTCAATAAAAACAGTAAGACCATCACCTTTTCCATCATTCAAAAGTCCACAAATGACAAATGCTGGAGAGGCTGTGGAGAAAAGGGAACCTTCCTACACTGCTGGTGGGAATGCAGTTTGGTGCAGCCACTGTGGAAAACAGTATGGAGATTCCTCATATGACCCAAGAATCCCACTCCTGGGCAGACATCCCGAAGGAATCCTATTTCAAAATGACACCTGCACCCCAATGTTCATAGCAGCACTATTTACAATAGCCATGACATGGAAACAGCCTAAATGTCCATCAACAGATGACTGGAAAAAGAAGATTTGGAATATTTATACAATGGAATACTATTCAGTCATAAAAACCGACAACATAATGCCATTTGCAGCAACATGGATATACCTGGAGAATGTCATTCTAAGTGAAGTACACCAGAAAGAGAAAGAAAAATACCATATGAGATCACTCATATGTGAAATCTAAAAAAAAAAGAGAGCATAAATTCAAAACAGAAACAGACTCATAGACATAGAATAAAAACTTGTGGTTGCCAAGGGGGCAGGGGTGGAAAGAGACAGACTGGGATATCAAAATGTAGAATAGATAAACAAGATTATACTGTACAGCATGGGGAAATATATACAAGATCTTGTGGTAGCTCACAGCAAAAAAAAATGTGACAATGAATATGTATATGTTCATGTATAACTGAAAAATTGTGCTCTACACTGGAATTTGACACAACATTGTAAAATGATTATAACTCAGTGAAAAAAATCTTTAAAAAAAAGAATATCACCTTTATAAGGTGAAGGGCAGAAAATTGTAAAGTAAAAATCTGTGAGATTTAAAGAAGATAAAAGGGTAAAAGATGAAGTGATGGGGGCGACTAAGAAGAGATTTCATGGGAACCAGAACTACAACAGCAGAATTAGTATTCATATAATTAGCAGTAAAGAGTAGAAATGATGCTGCAAAAAGCAGAATTGATGATGTTGGAGAGAACTTAAAATGAGAAGAAAAAAAAAGAAGAGAAAACATGATTAAAAAAAAATATATGGAAGACATAAAAGAGAGGTATAATGTGAGAATCCTAGATGGTCCTGAAACCAGAAAACTTGAAACAGAAGCAATAACCCAAGATATGATTAACGAATACTCTCCTGAGGGGTAGAGGGAAGACCTGAGCTTAAGGATTTAAAGTTCTCAAGATCCACCCAAAATGAATGAAAGAGATTTGTATATAGACACATCCTGGGGAGACCGCTCAATTCTAAAGATGTATGAAACCAAACCAAACCAAACCACCACCACCAACAACAAAAAACCACTGCAAACTTGTCACTACAGAATAGCATAAATTGATCTGCCCTTCCACTGATCTGAAACACGAAACGCCAGAAGACAATAGTTCAACATCTGTAGATTCCGAAGGGTAGGATCTAAAAAATATACTCAGCTCACTCTGTGCACGCATGCATACGTACGTGTCACACATATGCAACCGGCAGCAGTTTCTACATAAGAGAGGCTCAGAATATATCCAAATCACATACTTATTTTGAAAAAGTTACTTGAAGATTAAAAAGTTAAGAACTCAAGACTGGGGAAGGCATAAATGAGCTGACTATTTATACTCTTCAAGGATGACACACTAAGAAACCGATGTAATCTATGATTGGAGACACACAGCGTCAATGTCTAGTAAGAAGCCAGAGAAAAACCTAAATGCTTAACATAAAGGAAATATTCCTATGAGAGAATATGATACAACCTACAGGAGAAAGAATTAGAAAGTTTTCAGTGGCATGGGAAATGCCTTCAATATCATCAATGCAAATAGCGGAATATAAAACTGTGTTTGAGGTGTAATCTCAATTATATAATGAAAATGCAGAAAAATACAGAGAAAAATACTGGACTTTAATAGTTGTGACCTTTTCTCCTTTTGCCAGTATGATTATGGATTACTTTCTCCCTGTTTCTTGATACCTTTTATTTTAATAAGAGGTTTCTAAAAACTTTTATTAGAAAATATTTTAATTAGAAAAAAATATAATTATGAAGACCATGTGGAGGCTTAGAAATACATTTACGATACAATATTAAGTGAGAAAAGCAATATAGCATTATATATGGATCATGACCAAAAGGCTAGAAGGGAAGACGTGTATTCACGGAGTGGCTTGTTTCAAGGAAGAGGGATTAAAAACAATTATTTCCTTTTAAAATTTTTCTTTAATATTTCTATTTTATGTTCTATAGCAAAAATATGATTTAAAAAGGATGACCCCCAAATAAAATCTGTTAGGCATAGCCTCAGTGTGGTGGCATTACAGACAAAGAAATCTTTCTGATGCCAGCAACTACTTTCAAGCCACAGTTTCCCAAAGACTATTCAGGTCCACTTTCCTGTTCCCACCAACTACTACTACTACAATTTAGACTCAGCTCCTGGAGGGCAGGGCCTTTTTCTGTCTTATACTCTACCCTAGTACTTAGCCTAGTGTTTAGAAAAATCTCAAGTGCTCACGAAATATTTGGTGAAAGAACAAATAAATAACAGAAGGAAAGGTTATTCCATCTTATAGGTACAGCCATTGGTAAAGAGATTCTTTGCATTCATTCCATTTTTACAGCATCTCCACTGTTGAAAATGGCAAGGATGCTTTGCTTCCAGAATTCTCATCATTCATCATAGATTATATGCTCCATGGAAATCCAGTCAGAGCCAAAACCTGGTGCCATATTTTTATTTCTCTTTTTTCCATTTCAAAAGAAAAAGCCGTAGTTAATTCTAATTTTCCTGCGGGCAGAGGGAAGGGGGAACTTTTTATGTGTGTGGAAGAATGGCACCCCCCCAGCCACCTGAGGACAGTTCCTCCCAGGAACACCTGTTTGCTCCAATTGAAGCCTGTCCAAATGGAGTCCTGGGGATCAGAAGCTTGCTCTTCAAATGTCCCACCATTCTACAATATTTATTCCCCACCTGTCTGATGGCCGTGATAGCTTGGGAATGCTCCAGCCAGGGAAAGCTGTTTCTTGGCCCTGACATGGCAGAGCTAACAGCAGCTAATGTTCACCCAGAATCTGGTCTGAATCCAGTTGCCCCAGAGATCAAAAATGTCTCTTCTTTTGCTTTACAGTCTACCAGGCTTAGCAAAATTTCTTAAGGAGGCAGAAGTAAACAATTTTTCATCCTCATACCGATAGATTGCAAAAGCAAGTTACACCTTCCACTTTGTCTCTTAAATCTGACTTTTGGGTTTTCTACTCTTATTCATATTAAATAGTTGCCCAACACTAAAAATGAGGATTAGTAAATTAATTTCCCCAATAAGAGAACTATTAAAATCCAGAAGGTAAAAATGCTATAAAAATGATCTTAAACACATAATTCAATATGCAGTTCAGGAAAGGAAAAAGATGCCCACATCAAACTCCAATTATAATAGAGAAATAATGTTTTATTTAAAAAAATTCTAGCCATGAGAAAACTGTACATTTGAAAAGCTTACATAAAGTCTTATAAAATAAGAGACCTTTTATCTCCTCCAGATCCATGAGCTAGAAAATACTTTATCTATGCAATTTCAAGGCACATAAAAACCCCAGTGAATAAATAAAATGTTCTTGTTTTCTTTATACAGAAGCTTTAAAAATTATCCATATAAATAGCTTGGCCTTGAACAGACAGATTAAAACACCTAAAGGCTATGGCTTCAGATCACATATACAGAATAGAAAATGAATGCTTTTCTTTACTGGCTGAGCAAGTTTGCTACTAACTAAATTTCTATAAACCCATTTGATGAGAAAGATTTAACTGGAATATATGAAAAAATTTAGTGTTTTAAAGTGATATGCTTATCAACTAATTAATATGCCACAATAAAATAATCCATGTACTCTGCCAACATTCTTTTTTTTTTAATTTATTTTTTTGGGAGGTAATTAGATTTTTATTTATTTATTTATTTTTGATGGAAGGACTGGGGATTGAACCCAGGACCTTGTGCATGCTAGGCCTGCACTCTACTGCTGAGCTCTACCCCTCTGCTGCCAACATTATTTACATCTATTCCTGAATCACATGTACAGTAGGTATAGTCAACATGCAGTATAATTTCAAAGGTCATAAAATTTTATAAATACATGATTTTAGTCAAGGGTGTGAAAATTCTCAATATCTTTCTAAAATTCTGGTAAATAAAATGTAGGAAAAGGTCTTTCATAATTGTTTATAATTAGAACTATTTAGGTGACTTCAAGCCTTTCTTAGTTATTTGGAGACAAACTCCATTTGCAATTAAAAAAGAAACTTCTCAAGAAGTTGCTGGATCATATTCATTTTACGAGCAGATGCAGTTACAAGTTGTTAACTTCCTGTATACCCTCAAAATAGCTGTGGCCAAAAAAGATCTTTCGAACACCATCCCCACCCCCACCCCACCCTGCCAGCATTCAAATTCTGCTGCTGGAAGTTATTCCCTTGCGGCTGTCATAAAAAGGGAAGCAGCATACCCCACGGGAGGGTGAAGAATCAGGCAGTAAATTTCAGTATCTCTCACTGACCATACAGCACACGTTACTATGTTTTACTGTTTCTTAAAAATCTTCAGCTACCTAGGAGTAGCATTCTGAGTCTATTGCATCTCTGATGCCTAACAGATTCCCTTTGACACAATAAATATTAAACATCTGCTGCTGAAGAAGATGCTTCTGCTGTGGCTGTTACTGCTAAGAGGCTGCTAAGAACACAGATTCTGTGGCTAATACTGGGGTATTGGTCCAACTTTGCCCCATCTTGTTGGAACGACCTTGCGCAAGACTCAACTTCTGTAGGTCTGAATTATCTACAACGTAAGGCTATAACGACAATACCAAGTCACAGACTTCTTATGAAGGTTACATGAAATGAAATAATGTGTGTGAATGGGTCTTACAAACTATAAGGCCCTATCTAGATTTTAATGGTTATGACTGTCTTTAAGGATGTAATTTTGACAAATGATCTGATTTCCCAAAGAAAGCATTCCTGAAAACATTCTTGTGAAACTTGGTGGAAAATTCAAAGTAAGTGTTTCTTGTAGGCCAACACATTTCAAATAAGCCAGAATATCAACGTAATTCAGTGGTATTTAGCTGAGGCATTTCACACAGCTCTGTAACAATGTCTCGTTTCTCAACTTTTTTGGAGTTGGTTGTGGACTCTTCTAAAAATTTTATGGAAAATTCCAAGAATGATGCATATACACACATACACAAAAAATTTTCAGAGAACTCCAGTGGTGCAGAGACTGTAAAACCCACCCCAGGACCACTGCCTTACCCCTTGAGACACTGAACATGGTTTTACAAAAGCACTTGGGGACCTGATTCAGACACTTCTAACTGATTTGGGAATTAAAAAGCTGGTAGTTTTCTTTTTCATCATAAAATGCATTATGGCATCAGAAGATGGAAAGTATAGTGGTTTCTTCCCCTGTGTAAACCATAATTAAACAAAAAACTGTGCTGTTCTTTCATAATTCCAAGCCTCTTCAGCCCTTTTTTAAAACGTGTCATGAAATTTACCATTGTTACATTTCCCCCATTGATAGTCCTACCGTAGTTCCAAAGTTCTTCACATAACATTACAAAGGAAGCCACTAACTCCTTAAACAGGATATTGAGGTTAAAAAAAGAATACATCTCCTGTCATTTCAGCTACTATCTTGTCAAAAAATGTTGGGAACAATTTAAAATAAAAAAAAAAAATGAAAACAACCTCAATCAACATTAGCGAGGTGGCCAACTTCTGCAGTTTAAGAAGTATTTTAATTACACTTTAGGATATTGAATGTCCTTCTTTAGAGTGTTTTCTTCTTCTTTTTTTTTTTTTTTCAGAAGTGCAAAGAATTCTTTCCTAATACCTAGATGACAAAAATCTCAAGATGTACACAGTTGTTTCTTATTATGGCTTCCCTGGAAAACATTTCTGGGAAAGCACAATTCCCAGCCACTTACTTTGTTTACAACAGACAAAACTGCTTGTGTGGTATAAATAGGAGTCTGTCCTTAAATGCTGCTGAAAAATAAAATGCAACCATGAAAAGGAGCTATTTCCTGCCCCCAAGGTGGCTTAAAAAAATTTCTTAGCTACTTTAGGAACAGCACCAAAGCATAAATAATAATTACCGATTGCCACACAATAAAAGACTAATTTTATAAAAAAAAAAAAAAAGAAAAGAAAAGAAAAGAAAGAAAAAGAAAATGAGTTACATATTCCAGAGATGCCCTCAGAATTGTCAGCATTAGAAGGTTTTCTTATCCTGCAAGATTATGAAACCCCTTTTTGTCCTCCTGCATTTGTGATGTATATCTATAACTCGTTCTTGTTTGTGCAGATAAGCCTCGCCTTGTCTCCCTAACTGCACTTTCAAAAGAAGATTCACAGTTGTTTGACTTTTGATCTGGGGAGCAGCTAGCTCGACCACCTGCACTGTGCATGAGCTGTTACTGAGCTCGCTTTGTCCCATCTTATAACACAGCGAGCCTTTTTAAATTGATGTGTGAATACGCTAATTTACAATGTGAGCGTTCAAACAAAAAAAATATGGTGGTGGTGGCAGTGGTGGTGGCGGCAGCAGGGGCAGCAGAAGAGGAAGGGGGAGATTTGAGAAGCGAGAAGCCCGGACACTCGCTTTATAAAGTTCAGATACTGTTCACTGCCTCTGGCATTTATTGAAACAGATGGCCAAAGGCCTCCCTCAACTTACAATGGAGCAGACAGTGGTGTAATGGTGTGGGGGCCTGGAATTGTAAAATGCTGTTTGGTGATGGTATACGTTAATAAATAGCCATTTACAAGGGGGCCGAGGGCTCCATTACTTGTTTATAAGGAAGGCCTAGGGTTCCCTGCTTCTAGTTAACAGCTCAAGGCTGCATTCAAAGAAAGCATTGATGGTGAAGGTGACGTGTGCCCTGCATAGTCTACATTGCATTAAAGAATGGCATGTTTCCTGGGGAAAAAAGGAAAAATCATAAAAGAAAGGCAATCTGAGAATTAGGTCAAACTGTGGCTTGCAACCAAAGAAAATATAAGATGCTTTTCTACTGTGATTAAATAATGGACAAAAATATTCTGTTACTGTGAAGTTACTTATTTTACCTTTGAAAGAACATGTTTACCTTGTAGACAGAGTACAACAGATAAAAACCTGCAGGGTTTCCACTAATTTACATCCAGGAGAACCTAGACAGCAACTTTGAAACCCTTCTCAGCCGTTCTTCCAAAGACCATTAATGAATGATCAGGCCCACGACCAGGGAGCATGGCTCCCAGCTAAATGTCACCAGGCTCCTGACCGCCAGCAGCTTACCATCCAGACCTGAGGACCCAGAAGGGAACAGGTCACATGGAAGCTCCTCATTCCCCTGTCCCTCATGTCCCCATGAGATCCGTCACCACTTCCCAGTAACCATTCTATCAAGGTCTGTCTCAGTGACAAGAAAACCTAAGCTTGACTTCAACTAAAGGCTATTTTCATTTTATCCAACACCATGGACCCTCTGACTGTGTCTCCTGCTTTGCTTGCAGGTGAGACATTCTCCCACCTGTCTGGATACTGGTACAATCATTTGTCTAAAGGCCGTGTTTTGGGGGTAGTAAAGTGATGCCTGGCTTTGTTTAATTTCTCTCTTACCCGGATATCCTTCCCTATTTATTTCAGATGGTTGCACAAAATTGTGGGGAACTATATAAATTCCCTTGTGGGATGAGACAGGGGTTAAGAAAGGTCTAGAAGAAAATTAAGACATGGTCATTAATAATTGACCACAACGTACACAACGCAAAGCAGAAGACGTCAGTGCCTCATGAGAAGCACAAACTACCCTGAAGGATCGGAGCAAAAACAGCTCGTCCCTGGCTGGGAGACGGACGAAGCCTTGACGAAGACAGTGGTATTTTACCTGAGATCCCCAGTACAGATAAAAGTTCACCGGGAACATTCTGAAGGTGACATCCTTTTTTCCTTCCCCCTACCCAGGATTTATTCCCCTTTCTAGTAAAAGTCCTGGATTTTACTGAGGGAACTATTCTCAGTTCACGTGTCCATCGCCTGCACAAGGTTTCTAGGTCTAAAATATCGGATCCTAGATTAATGGGATTTTTACATAACCAGAGCCACCCAGAAGCAATAAGACTCCGCACCACGACTTTTGTTGGAACTACTGGGGAAAAAAATGGCTCTATTCATTAGGTGTCACTGGGAGGGCTGGCAACAGCTTTGTCTCCACAAGAAGAAACCCTGATGAAAGACACAACCACACACAGGAGAGCTGAGATGAGAGACAGAAAGAGCAAGACCTAGTCCTGATGACACTGTTTGATTCCTGATTCACTCTTAGATTCTATTGTGTTTGAAGTCGCTTCTGCACTTGAACCATTTAGTTATGTGTGACAATTATTTCCTTTTTTTGTGTATGGCCAGTTTGATCTGGGTTTCTGTCACTTGCATCCAGAAGATTCCTGACTAATATATATGAGAAAAGGAGAATATTCCAGGGAGAAGCACCAGAAAAAGCAAAGGTATAGAATTAGTGAAGAGTTAAGGTGGGCTTGGGAGATGGGAAGTAGTTCCTCTTAGCAGGGACACAGGGTCTGTCCAGAGGGTGTAGCCCCCAGCAAGGTTAGAATGTTCACTGGAAGACCTTGGAGATTAGACTAAGGAGGACATGGGTCAGCAGGCAATGAGGAGCCATGGGAGATTTCTAAGCCAGAAAGAAACAGTACTTGTTTTGCACTTTGAAAGATAAATTGGCCAATAATATTTAGAAGGCATAAAAGGGGAAGAAGAGGCAGAGACAGATGAGCAGGCTCCCCTCCCTAAACTGTCCAGCGAGAAGGCAGGACTCTCATTTGGGAAGAACTGAGCTTGAAGGATGTCTCTGCTCTGAGCAGTACTCGGGTAGTTCAAGGTGCGTTGCCAAGTTGGGGTCACAGAGTAGGGAGGGAGAGTGGTGGCACCAGGACAGGGACATAAGGAAAGGATGCTGGGGGGTTATTTTTAATATTATTATTAATTTTTAATTTGATAAAAATTACTAGGGGAATCTGGGAGTGAACAAAAGAAAATTTTAAAACATTCATGTAGAATTCATCAACCTCTAACCTCTAATGAAAAAGAATATGGAAACGAATATATATATGTATGACTGAACAATTATGCTGTACACCAGAAATTGTCACAACATTGTAAACTGACAATAAAGAAAAAAACAAGATATAAAGGAAAAAACAATAAAATGAAATTAAATAAGATTCATCAACCCCAGACACTATTAATTAACATTTTGATTTTAGCCTTTGCTCCCAGGCTTTTTTTTTTAAGCAATGATGATGCTAATAACTAACATTTCAACATTTCAGTAAATGTTGTGTGTCCTTTACATGTATTGACTCATTTAACCCTCATAAGAATTTATGAGTTAGTGACTACCGTCATCCCCATATTACAGACAGGGAAACTGAGGTATAGAGAGTGAGATTCTTGCCAAAAGTGAACAGCTAGAAAGTAGCAGAGCCAGTGTGACTCCAAAGCCTACCTCTTACTCACTAAAGCGCATGCCTCTCGATGAATACACAGAAATTTCATTGTAAATAATTAAACGAAACTGGGATAGTTTTCTCCAATAAGGATAAGGCTCCAGGTGATACAAAATTCTACACAAAAATGAAATTTCTTAACAATGATACTTGTCAACACTGGAAGTAAGGGAGATTCTAGACTCACCCTGCACATCGTTATTGGTTGCAATTAATGCCACACAACCTGTGCTCAAAAATAAAACAATTCTAAAGGACTCCTTAAAAACACACTCACTTGGGACTCCACTGGTACACAGCAGCTTCCACGCCTACACAGACCAGACCCAGAGCCTCCAGTCCATCCTAAATAGTAGGATATGGAGGACTTGTTCATTGTTTGCAAGAATAATCACCTGCCCATCCAGAATGGTTTCCTGACTCTCTGAGGCAACCAGTTCTCCACAGAAGAAGGGTAAGAGTCCAGCACAGCAGGAAAAACACGCTCTGGAGGCAGATCGCTTATGTAGAGCTGGATAATATTTAACAACCGTTCCTTATTTCTTAAAATAGGAGTAATGATACCTGCCTTACAGAGTTGTCATGAAGATGAAACAAGATAATGTATAGCAGGTGCCTAGAACAGTGACTGCTACCTAAGAAGCATCAGTGAGCGTGTAAGTAGCAGTGTTTTTGTTATTAAAAGACACAGTATGGTGAAGAATAATGGCTCTTAAAATTCAGAATTTTGCAGACCAGTCAAATGTGAGGGGAAGCGGAGAAGGTGGGAAGACTGACAAATGGTTGCCAATGTTTGGTCCGTCTGAGGATTTCTTTTTCCATTTGCTATAACAAGCGACTATTTTTAAGGAAATTGTTCACTATCACGATTATTTTACAGAAGAAATGAGTCATAACACAGATAGCAGATAACAGTAAACATTTGCATAATAAAACCTCACCAGTTTGCTTTTATTCTTCTCATTTCATTCGTAGTTAGTGAAAACTGGCTCTGAGAATCTTTTGTGTTGTGCATTCAAAAGAGAGAGAGCTAAGTTCATACCCTAATTCTGCACATTTCTATATATGTGACCTTGGCTAGTTTACTTCACCGAGCATCATTATTTTCACCTGTGAAATGGGGACAGGCGGCTTCCTTCACAGGGTTCTTAAGGATTCGATCTGATCATGTGTGTAAGCATGGTTAGGGTCAGACATACACTTAAGGCAGCTGGTAGAGTTACCACTGATAGATAACTTTAGATGCTAAATGTCTAAAACAGGACCAAAATTCTATGTTTAAAGCTACAAGAATGCTACTAAAGAAAAACAAATATAAAGAAATCCAAAGCTGTTCTTTAGTTTGGTAAAAACATCACCCATGTCAGCCGTGAAGGGGTCAGAGGACGAAAGAAGTAAGTCAAGTATATGGTAATAAATTTGTCCACACAAAAACGATCAAGATTTAAAAAAAATTCTTCTCTTTGTAGTGCTATTTATTCTAAGCTTAGATCCTAAATCTGTTAATTCTAAAGACTCTGCAGCAAATTGAATCATTTTGTTCTAAAAGAATAAGCAATTGATTAAAAGCTGAAGAATATCTTAGAGGTTAAGGTTTTGCTGAACTAATTTCAGGTCAGGGCCCATGTTCATTGCTAGTAAAAATAGGCCAAGAAAGGGAAATGACATAAAGAGAGAAGAGCAAAACACAGAGAAAAATGAAAATATAAATGTAAGGTACTTTTCTGTGCATAAACATTGAGAGTAAATTCTCAAGGACATTTTTCTCACAAGTCTTGAAAACTCTCAACTGTTGAATTTTCAGATATTACAATAAGAACAATTAAATATAACAAAATGTTTTCTGGGCAAAATGGTGTGGGGCAGAGAGAATGAATTTTTAAAGAAGATTTTAAAAACATTCAGTCACAGCATACTTCTTTAAGAATAAAGCTGTTTAATAAAAAATTATATTTCTATTGCTTATGGAAATTGCATTGATATTTCTGATATATTTGCCCTTAGGAATCGTCCTGACAGTACACTTAAGTTTTCCAGATGTTTCTACCTGTCATTCTACCAAAGCAACAAGACCATATTTAAAATGGAAAATGTGATAACAATGAGAGGTGGCAATTTTTCCCCAGACGGACTCAGAAGTAGCTTTAACAGAAATACATGTATTAAACTGTAAGGGGATTAAGTGATTCCAGTTATAAAATAAAGAAGTCACGTGGATATAATATACAGCATGGAGAATGTAGTCAATAATATTGCAATAATTTTGAATGGTGACAGATGGAAACTATATTTGTGGTAATCATTTTGTAATGCATAAAAACACTGGCTTACTATGTAGTACACCTGAAACTAATATAATATTATAAGTCAATTATATCACAATTAAAAAATGGTAATGTATAAATAGTGGTAGCTGTGTCAACTGCATTTAATCCCATCTGCTTTGTTTATATTATAGATCAGTTACAAAACACCTCTCAATAGCTATATACTTAAGAAAGTTACTACATACATGCTGGAAGGGTAAACAGAATTCACCTTTTTAAGGAAACATTCTGATGTTGTGTAGAGTGTGTGTGTGTGTGTGAGAGTGTGTGTAAATACTGGGGACAAATATGAGTAGTAGAGAGGAAATTATTTGATATTAAGATAATCGTATAGAAAAAGATGTTCTTGAAAAAATATTATGGAGGGAGAGAGTATAGCTCAGTGGTAGAGCGCATGCTTGGCATACAGGAGGTTCTGGGTTCAACTCCCAGTACCTCCATTAAAATAAACAAACAAACAAACCTAATTACTTCTTCCCCCACCAATTACGTATACTATTTCTTTTCATAAGTCTTTTGCCAGCATATACATGCAGTCTATGAGCCAACATAAATTTGTAACATGTTCTCCAAATGTACCTCAATGGAGATCTCAAATTATAACTCTGTCTAAAGAATCCTTTAGATACTTTTTGAAACAAAGATACAAGGACCGATAGATAAATTCTTCACTCTTTAGAGGTAAAAAGAAATAGAATCACGATGTCCTGTGTTTTCTGACTGGAAATCTTAAACACTTCTATTTTCATTTTCACTGACTGCCTGCACTGTTTGATCTAATAAGACCTCCCAGCCAAAGTATAGGAAGAAATACACACGCAGACATGCACATACATGCAAATATATGGAGAGCAACATTTAGACAACCAATTATAATAGTCAAATTTTGTGGGAGCCAACGAAAAATCCATTTTTTTTGGCCCCCACCACTGCATGAATGGTTATTTGTTTCATGACCATTTTCATTATTACCTGAATACCATTTTATTTAAAACTCTGTCTACAGAGTCAGGAAATGAACAGTTTGTCCCCAGATAGCTCTTCATCTTATGTCAAGACAGAAGAAAAATTACTCTCCAGGAAATCAGCTCTAGTTGCATTCTGATGTCAAGTTTTACTAACATAATTTTGAACAGATCATTTTCCCTTTTGGTTTCTTCCCTTTGGTGTTACAATATGGTTACACGAAGAACACTTTATTCACTTATTTAGGTTGAATCAGTTGCTAATCTCACTAGATCTGTCTCAATATTTTCCGCATACTTCAGTTCCATTCAAAACTCATGATTCCATAAGTCATCTTCTATTTCTCCATTTTTTGCAAACATATTGGTTGTGTAGCTATTTATGTCATATTTTCTATTGGTTATTGGTTTTTTGTTTTCCTGGCACCCTATTTAATGACCAGTGAGGATTCATTGGAGTTGCAGAATATTCAATCACTTCCTGGAGAATTAAGCAATTTTATGAATTCCTACAGCACTTTATATGCATGTATTCTCTACCAGACTTAAGTACGCTGAAGGCAAGGGCCAAACTGGGTTCACCTGAGGAGCCCCAAGTCCTTGTATAGAGGCATGAAATATTTACTGAGGAAGTGCATAAAGAGAAAAAGAAAGAAAAGAAAGGAGGAAGGAAATATGGAAGGAAGGAAATAAATTTTTTAACCTCATTGGAAATTAATAAAAAATTAAAAAGCACAAATGGTAGTGGCTGCCATGTACTCATTTTTATTTCCCCATCTGCCTCTGGTCACTCTCACAGAAAACCAGGTGGGTTTCTTTCCGTACAGCCTTTGGTGCTGACGGAACACTGGTTCCACCTGTCTTCACAATGGACTGTTAACCAAAATGACTCAAATGAGGGGCTGTGATATGCCACTTCTGTTCATTTGAAAAATTTAAAAACAACCAAAGTTTAAAAAATTAAAAATAATCAGCTATCTTTCTTTTAAGTGAAATAATTTCTTTGGTCTATTGTAGAATAGCCTCAGTCATAAAGAATTTATCATATGAAAATAAATAAGCTTATGGTACAGGTCGGTAAACAGGCACCCTGCACCAAGAGGACAGTCATTTCTTTTACACATTTATACATTTAGAAAGAGAAGCACACCATTCAATATTATAACTTCTCTTAAACCAGAAGCACCTGCTGACACACGGTGTAGCTGTGCAGTTGTGTAAGAGAATGTGACTTCTGTTTCTGCAATGAAACCGCACCAGCGCTGGAAGCGAATGGGAGGGATGTTAACAGAGGAAGCAAAATCAGAGCAGTAAATAGAAGACTTCCTACTAGAAACATAAACCTGGTTCCGCTTCTCGAGAGACTGTTTTTCCAGGGAATAATAAAAAAAAATAATGAAGTGAAGAAGTTGGTAAAATATTTTTGCCTTTTCCCCAGTCCAAAATAAATTGTATATCATATGGGATAGCAATTAGAAACTCAACCAAAACCACCATCTGCGTTTGGTTCCCAAAGACTCAGTTAGGTTACAGTATTGATTAAAAGTACCTGGCTACCTTGGCTGATACCAAGATCCCAGTTGTGCTTAGTGAAAAACACAGTCACCAATATGCACAGGTGGACTTAAGACTTTTCTTGGCTCAAATATACCAAGGCGATGTTCATCTGGGGATTTTTTTTATTTCTGTTCACATTCTAGACAGAGCCCAAAAGGAGATGAGTCAGTGGTGGACTGAGTTTGCCTACAAAGAGAACCCCAAGTCGATTTCAGCAGAGTAATTTCCTTCTGTAGACTTCTGAAACAACCCTGTTAGTATGATTTTTCTGAAGAAAGCCCAGTCAAAGGTTACAGAAGTCGTTTGTGCTTCACCCTCTCTAAATGACTTGCAAATTTATTCAAACACAATATGAGGAGATGCTGCTTTATTTGTTGAAATAACTGTCTGCAGTGTCCTGAACAAAAGGGTGAGGTACATCAAGCAGAAATGTAAACAGAAATACATTGGTTTAGAAACCCATAAATCCTTATTTGAATCTGCCAACCTGAAAGCCATATAGAGCTCGGATAAACTATTTTTCCTAAATGCTACATCTGATTAAGCCGTACCATTAAATGACAGCTGAACTTTAACATTAATATGATATTATTTAAATAACCACATGATTTTTTTTTACACTAAAAATGATGAATGATTTCTGGACAGCTCAATTGACATAAAGCAGGAGGGCTCTTTAATAAGACTTGACAAAATGGAGACATATGTAGAATATTTGTTACAGCTCACATTGCAGGGGCCCTCCCAGGGAAGCAATAGAGGATTTTCTCCTTTTTTTTTTTTCTTTTTTTATTGTTTATAGGCACTGAAGCATTCCTTTCAATCGTCACTTCTCTGTGGATTTGGAGTTTTTCTAGGTCGTTTACATATTACCCTTAATCCGAGAATTTGATGGTTTATGATTTTGAATTGGGACTGTGGACGCAGGAGAAGGAGGGGCACGTGAAGTTATGTTGACATGGGTGGAAAGTGTCCCAGGAACTCAGACTTGCAACTGATTAGCCTCATAGAGAAATCACACTGGCCACAATGGCCTGTAGAAGACTAAGCCACTATACATTTGACTGGTTCTTAAGCAAACATAACAAACACTCTTTTAGCAAGTTATTATATAAGGATACAGGATCAGAGAAGACTTTGCTTATTTTCCAATAGCTGTCCTGTAGCATCAATGATAAAGAAGGTTCTCATCTTTAAAATGCCAAGGAAGACAATCTAGGGTGATCTCAGCATTCCTCACTCACATTTCTAGCCTCAGTTCCCAACTGAAGGTTGTGTTAGATGATACTCTTATTTGTTAGATCCTGAATGCAACATAATTTCACACTGAATATACCTAAGTCCAAAATGACTCCAATTTCCAGAACAATGAAAGCATTTCTCACTCCCCTCCAAATATACAGAGCGCGGAATGTTACCCACACTTGTTCATTTACTTTCACATATTCCCCCAAATATATTCTGTCGATCAAAGGTAAGTTACACATATAAAACATTAACACTCATTTGCTCGCACATGTGAATTCAGATCATTCAGGTATTCTTTAAATTAAAAAAAATCATCTTTAAGTATACATAAAATCTAAATGTTTCCCCAGAGTCTCTTAAAAAGGAAATGGAAACAAGGCAAAAGAGGGCAAAGTCAACACCAAGTGTGCTCCTGACACCGGACACCAGCATTCCCTCTATAGGAAGGAGGCCATCGAAACAGAAAATAAAACCAACCAGCTCCTGCATGGGGCCTTCCTCAGGCTATGAAAAAATTCTTCCTGTCTAACCCTAATTTTTTCCAATGCTTGAGGTAACCCCCGTAGCTCAAACCTTCTCTCTAATCTAAGTTACTCAGTGTGCGTCCCTGTCCAAACAAGAGTTAATATCAGTGCTCTGTCATTTCAAAAGGGTCTTGACACAGAGTACTAAGAGCAGAAGCTTGCATGCCTGGAAAATGTCCGCTTGCAACAAGATGAAAAACATACTTAAAAAAAGCAAAGTGGAAGAGAGGAAGATAGGTCCCTACCTGGTTCTTACCTTCTTAACATCCCTGTCAGAACCCTGGAGCTTTTCCCCAAGTTAGCATCTGTTTCCCGAAGCTAGGAGGAGAAAAGCAGCATTAAAACAAAACCAAATGAAGCTTCACGCAATTGGATTACTTTTCAAGTGCTCTGGCAAATAATCATTTTCTTCCATAATGGAAAATCCAACTCATAAAAATATTTAAATACCCTAAAATGCATTTTTTTTGACACCTACACAATCGGTGGAAGTTTTTAGGTTTAGAAAATTACACCTAAGAGAGAATCCCAGGAGCTTTAAGCTGGATACTTGAACTGGGTATAAAAGTAAATGTCTCACAGGCTGACAAAGTTTAACATATATCTGGCAATGTTATGAACGGGCACAGTCTTACAGATAGAAATGGAAGCAAGATATATCGAGGGAGGATGAGGCCAATATTTTTCAGCTTTCACTCTGAAAGACCGGACATACTCCAAAATCTCCCTCAATGATCTTCTTCTTAGCTATAGCACTAAATAAAACATCGACCTGGGGGTATTCCAGGATGGAGATATAGAGAGCTTATTCTTTCTCCATCCCACACGCTTTTTGTTCCCCTCTCCCCAGACTCTACATCCCTCCTCCACCCCAGCCATTTTTATATATGCTTACATCCATATTATTATTACTATCCATACATGTGGCCAAGACCTTTTTTGTTGTCTCATCATTTACTCAATTTGTGAAAAGATTGTACCACTTCTACTTACTCTTTCACGTGCTCTCTGTATCTTTTCTCTGTCATGACTGAGGTTTTCCAACATCTCCTGGCCAATTTGCTCTAGGGACAAGAAAACTTAAGTAAGGAAAGAAGAGGGTGCAAGTAAAAAAAAAAAACAACCAAACTTTCAGAAGTACCAAAATGACAATGGGCTCAGAATTAATGTTAAATAAGCATACATTTTACACCAGACATGTATTCCAATTCAGGTACTTGGGGAAGAATATTTTTAAAGTATTTGATACATTTATCTCTTTATCTTAGGTAGGATTAGAGGTGATTTATAATTCAGACTACAGGACATGACCAACATGATTTAGAGATGATGTATGAATTGCCCAAGGCCACCTCAGCATATTATCTGCCAAGATGGAGAGCCCAAGTCCAATGGCCTATCACTTTATCATCATGGAATTTAGCCTTTGGTTTTTACAGGTTATGAATAATGTTGACGTTTCTACTCTGCCTTCCCCACTTCATTACTGTGCTGTTTTCCATATATAAGTGAAACTCTACTTAGAACAATTTTGATTTTAAGGTATTTGCCCCATGTAAACAGTCCTCATGCTCGCAACTGCCACGACCTATTGTTAGTGGAACTATCTTGAAGCTTCTCTTCTCTCGGAGCAAGGGCTCACTGAGTGAGCTCTCAGCTGCTGTGGATATTTGAGTCAGGGAGGTGCTCTCCTTAACAAGTAGTTGAGGAGAGCTCAAGTTGAAGCCAGAACTTCCAAACACTTATACTGGTACAAGCAGCTTAGAACATTCATTAAAAAGCCGCAAGGCTGAGCTCCAATGAGGTTTTTCTCTGTAGTGATTATCACATTTGGTTGGCGCTGCCTGGCTCTCCTCTGACTGTAGACCCTTTTACAAGAGTGCAGCGATGTCCTGACAAATCCTCAGCAGCTCTGAGCAATTTTTTTTTCCGGACTCATTCTCCATCACCTGGGAGGTGACTTACTCTGTAATAGCAGTATGACTCTTTCGTAATCCTGGCAACTCGTCGGACTACCTTATTCTACATTTCTTTTCTTTTTTTCTCTTGTATTGTCTCTAAACCCATAACCTGTAACAACAATCAACTCTGACTTATAAGCTGATAGGAATATTCAACAAGCATCTGTCACAAGAACATCACTATGGCAGTTATTTGGCTCATGTATGCACACTGACAAACTTTTTAGAAGGCATCCTAAAAACGGTAGAGCAGGGATTAGGCCATATGGAGAGCTTTGGCTGTGAACTCACGCTGCCTGAGCCTTAATCCAGTACTGGCACTTGCTAGCTCTGAGGTCTTGCATAAATTACCTCACTTTGTTGTGCCTCCTTCTCTAAAATGGGGATAAGAATAGTTCTAATTATGGGGCTGCTGTAAAGGCTAAATGAGATCATCTAGTTAAAATGTTTAGTACAGTGACTGGCCTATAATGATAATAAACATTTTTTGAATGATCATGATCAATATAAAAAACCAATAGACTATTATGACCTTGATGCCCTCCGAGGTCCTTCATAATCCACTTGAACTGCAATTCTATTCACAGGAAAAAAAAATCTGTCCTATCTTTCCCACAAAATTGTTGTTATAGTCAAATGAGACAACTTAACTAGAAGTGTTTTGAAAGCTATCGAGTAGCATGCAAATGCATGTAATTGTATAGTATGTAAGAATGCACCCAGTGAATAATCATCAAGTCCCTACTCCGTGCCAGGTTGAGATGCTGGGGACATGGCCAGTAAACAAGATCAAGCCCTTCCACTCATGAACTTCTGTACAAATAGTGACGATTTAGCAGTTAAAGGACAAATGCTACATGAGGGTTTGTATTTCATGGCAGATCAGAAAAAGGACCGTAAATTCCTTTCATGACAGCAAATCCAAATAATAAGAATTGCTTAAGTACAATAACATAAATTATATTTTTTGACACCTAGGCTTACGGAAAATTCTTCTCAGGATGGATACTACCGTTCTAGCAGAGTATCTCCACTCAGATTGACATTAGCTTTTTATTATTAACTCCATACAATTTATCCTTAAGGTCAAATTGGATAAGATATGTGGTTCCCAGTGGAGGCATCGTGAAAGCGGAAGATGACACTGATAATGGAGAAGCAGGAAACAGCTAGAGTTGCATTTTTTCTTTTTTTGCATAACTACTACAATATTCAATTTTGTCATACTACTTAGGTATTACCATTACACTGAATTCTTTTAATCAACATAATATAGCAATTTTAATTCACTTTTAACTTGAAAATATCTATGAACACCATCAATACTGTATTTAGTACAGCAAAATACTATTTATATAAAACTTTCTCCTATCAAGACTGGTGTGTGTGTGTATGTGTGTGTGTATATATATATATATAGTCTCAAACAAGTAGGAAATAGGTTATCACCCTTATGTCATGTCACTAGCATAATATTTCCAGTAAGCATTCATGGCAGGAATAAAGCAATGAGAAAATACAGTGAAAAATGGAATATATGAAATATTTGTGGTCTCGTCCTACTCTCAAAGCCTATCATATCATGGGTGGCACCAGAGAAGGCAACATTGGAAAGCAGGTAACAGATTCACATTTCCACCAGGTTCACTAGGGGGAAAACTCTTCTGAAAAGATCTATCGTCTGCTACCGAAGGAATCAATGGAACAAGAGCTCAGGCCTTTTCAGGAGCTGTAAGTCACTCCCTCAGTCTCCTTGCCTCCTGGGTATTCCATATCTCAGCATCCACAGTACTAACCCCAAAGTACTGGCAGAGATACTGGCAAGAGTGCACATGTCCTGGTCTTAACATGAATTTGTTGGAAACAGAATTCTTTTTTTATATCTTACTTGCTACCTTCCATTTTCATGCCCCAGCAAAGAAAATTCCAGTCCAAACATATCAGAAACGCTTACACTTACAGAATCAAAAAATACTCATGCAAAGAAAGCTATATATGGTTTTTTCATTATGTGTTTTCCTACCCTAATCAAAACAAAACAAGACAACAAATTAAGAGGGGATTATTTTAAAAACAGACTATTCTTGGACAGAATAGACATTTAGGGATTATTTCATTAAAAATTAATCACACTGAAAATGAATATAGGTATGTATATGTGTGCTGTACACCAGAAATTGATACAACATTGTAAACTGACTACATTTCAATAAAAAAATTAATGACACTGTTGGATTTATTTTTGTCGAATAACTTAAGATACACGCACTCACCAGAAATACCAATAAACAAATACAAGCTCATGGCATAAAGCAGTGCAGATATGACGGATGCACTGAGTCTAGACATTTCAGTTCTTTAAATTTTCATAATACTTTTAGGATGGGAATCGTCATATGGCCTCTACTGAAAAAATTTGAAAAATCATAAATTTTATAAATGCTGTATTTGTTGACTGTGAGGATGTTCTTGAGATTCAGAAACAATGGGAAGCATAAAAGAAAATAAAAATGGATGCTATGTGCTAGAATTCTCCGTGTCAGTATGAGCATGATAAATGAATTCCTGGAAAGAAAAGTTCCTTCCTGTGCTTCTTCTATCCTTTCCACAGGGGCCTGTGGATTATCGCGGGAACACAGCACTCAGATTTACAAAGCGAGCTTTTGTTCCCACAATTACCCAGAATGAATCATATCCTTGATCCATGGCCCCTGTTGTTGGGTCACAAACTGCAAAAGGGGTTTTGCCTTACATTTCCTCCCCTTTTCAATGTATTTCGCAGTGGGTGGGGGATAATACAATAGGTATTCACCACTTCTTGCCCCATGAAGGACTGGAGAAGAAACAGGGAGCTACAAACCTGGCAAGATACTTCCTGAAGGACTGTCCTGGCATCACACAAGGTAAGACTTATTCTGAGGAGTTTGTACCATTGAATCATTTCTCTCCATTCATCAAATAATAAGGCCACCTGAACCATCGTAAGACTAATGTAAATGAACTTAATTTTTCAAATATTATCAGACTTCTGTTTTGGAGATGAGCAGATTAAAATACTTTCTATCAGAACGCAGAACTAATGGAGGCTTATATCATGTCATGATATAAATACATCTGAAAGGGAAGGAGCCTCAAATATAATTCACCAGAAAATGTTCCATTTGATAAATTCAAAATATTAAAATAAAAAAATATTTTAGCCATTATGCTTTAAAGCATATAAAGCTATAAAGCAAAAAAAAAAAAAAAGATCATCCTTTGTACACTTACATTTAACTTTCTTTTCACAAACTTTATTAAGGTTGTGGTTTCCAACAAATTATTTACAAAATGAAGACAGCCAGTTAAGTCTTCTTTAAAGAACTAAGAGAAGGTAAGATGATTTTCTGGCACTCAAAAACTTCATTAGCGATTTTAGTATCACATAAGAGGCATTCACAATTATCCATGTACTGTTTGTATAGGGGGACTTCCGTGAAGTGCAGAAGTTAATAGAAATACTTAAAGGAGCTATTTTTGAAGCATATGTTTTCATATGTATATTGTAGAGCACCAACCAGACAGATGCAAAACACAAAGTGACATTTCCTAACAATTTGGAGTACTGAATCTTGGACGTGGCTTGAGAACTTCTGGCTATCGAGTTTAATAAAAGTAAAAACTTATTGTTTTGGGAGAGCAAAGTATCTCATATATAGCCTTCCCAGGAGCGAGTTTCTCACAGAGTGGTTGGGTCAGCCAGTCTTTGGCATTTAGCACACCTTCCTGGACACTGACTGTGCCATCATGCCCGGAGTGGGGAGGTTATCCTCAGTATTCATCCTCAGGCATGAAAAGTCTTTTGAATTTCTGACCCCTGGATAGGCAAGGAAATAGAAAACACAGTTCTTTTACCATCTTTCATTATTCGACACTTCAAGACATGTGAAGACATTCTGCTTCCAATTCGGATGAAGAAAGATACAAATGACCACTCTCATAGAAACAAGAAGAACTGAGACAAAATCATTACCATTCTTTTCTGGGAAATGTCTAGTGTGTGCAGAAGAGCCCTGATGGGTTCTACAGAGAAACAGGCATCTAATTTATCAGCAAAGAGATGTGGCAACATTCATACCAATGGTGAGTGCCTGGTCTGAGTACACACCTTCTATTGACAGACTTCTCAGGGATAAGGAGAAATCAGTCAAACATCATATGAAAATATAGGCTTACAGGACAGAATGAAATTTAGACACAAAAGCAAATTGCTTAGTTTGATAATTCTCCCTCAATCTCCGTATTTGCTATGGAAGAGGCAGCGGAGAAGGCGCTGGTTAGTAAAGTGAAATCTCATATTCCCACATATTCTTGTGGTACTTGCCTTCTGAGACATTATCACAGTTAAGTCCAAACGTGAATCAAAAATATAGAAAACTGCAGACCACCCAGTCCCAGATCAAATACAGATAAGATTTTTTTAAAGGTGGCATAGACACAGGCTGGGGGCGCACTAATCTTAGATGAATCCAATCTAATTAGAGATTCGGCACTCAGCACCAGTTCAGCTTAATTTTGGGAAGAATCTGATCAGTCCATTAAGTAAGTACAAAATAGAATAAAGTGCTTCTAGAGGAAAATAAATTCAAAATGTTTATATTTTAGATTTTTTTTTAACACTGTGTCTAGAATTCTATTACAAGACATGCCAAAAAGCAGGGGGAAAATGAGAATAATGAAGTGAAAACATAGTTTACGAATGTAGACCAACAGATGACTAAGTCATTAAAATTAGCAGATAAAGATTTTTAAATAACGATTATAATTATGTTAAAGAATTTAAGGGAAAAGGCAAACATAATGGTGAAGAGATGGGCTTTTCAGGAAAGAAACAGAAACTCTAAAGAGGAAATGAATGAAATTCTACAATGGAAAAAATACAGCATCTGAAATCAATTCACTGGATGGACCAAGTAGAATATCCTTCACTATGCAAGAAAGGATCATTGAACTCGAAGACAGGTTAATAGACATTATTCACTCTGAAGAAGGGAAAGAAGTTTGGGAGAAACAAAAGAACACAGCATCAACAATTTGTGAGATAACAACAAGTGGTCTTACATACCTGCAGTTAGATTCCCAGAAAAGAGTCCCAGAGACAAACAATGGAATGGGACAAATACGTGAAGAAATAACAGCCAAAACTTTTCAAATTTTATTTTTAAAAAGTCATCCCACAGATCAAAGAAGTTCAACAAGCTTTGAGAAAGATAAATACAAAGAATACCACACCTACTCACATCACAGTCAAATTTCTGAAAACTAAAGGTAAATAAAAAAATCTTAAAAGCAGCTGGGGTAGGGGGGAGACACATTACATGCCGAAAAGCAGTAATAAGAATGAGGACTGAATTTTCATCAGAAGCAATGCAAGACGACATTTTAGTTATACGGGATTTTTCACTAAATATAAAATACTAGGATGACCTTTTTTTCTCCTCCCCTCAGTACTTTGGGATGTTATTCAACCCTTATAAATAAAAGTGAAATAAAGATAATTTTAAATAGTTGAAAAATGAGAAAATTATCCAGCAAAATTGAGTTACACAAAATGCTAAAGGAAATTCTTCAGGCTGAAGGGAAATGATACTAGATGGAAATTTACATCTACAGAATTTAGATCCAAATAAGGAAAAATACTAACGACATATGTATAAGTACAATATGAATAAACTCAAGGATGGGCTCAAAGGATGGAGAGGAAGTAAACAGAAGTATACTGTTACCAGGTCTTTATGCTACGTGAAGTAGCACAATATTTATTCAAGGTAGGCTGTGATAAGTTAGGGATAAAAACTGTCATCCTTGAGCTTCTCTGTCCAATATGGTACTTGCTGGCCACGTGAGGCTATTTAAATTAATTACAATTAAATAAAATTTAAAATTCAGCTTGTTAGTAGCACCAGTCACATTTCAAAGGCTCAGTAACCACAAATGGCTAAAGTTATTGGATTGGAGAATACAGAAACACCATCTCTAGAAGGACCTCCAAATTCCCCTTGACTTTAAGACCCACTTAAAAGAAACATGGACATATTCATTTGTGGTTTGATTAGGTAAAACATTCCCCTTCTATTGGTCTCAGTTTCCTTAAATGTAAAATGGTAGTCAGACTAGATAATTTTTAGCGTTCCTTCTGGCTCTAAAATATTAGGGCTCAATGACTCTATAAAATCTTAATGCCTCTTTTTCTCTATGGAGCATTTAAGCAAACTAGAGCACAAGGGCCAAATCAGACCCACAGATGTACTCCACCCTCCTCCCCACCCCCACAAGAAAATGTTGAAAAAACAACAAATAAACTTAATGCTTTTAAGTGGGTCATATACTCTCAGAATGCCCTACAACTGGTCTACAACTGGACTGGTTCACGTAGTAGCCTGCTGGCCTCTGAGGACATTTGCATTAACTACGTAGTATGAAATATTTTCAAGCACTTTGATGATGACGTTACTACAGAAATAACCATATACTCATCAACTGAAGGTAAACTTATGCATTCTGAATAGTAATATAGCAAAAGAGAGTACAGGTTGGTTTCTTTCTTTCTCTTTCTCTCTTTCTCTTTTTCTTTCTTTCTTTCTTTTTAAAAGCAATTATGACTTAACACTGCCTCCTCAGCTGGTGAGTATGTATTCTATTTTGTTTTAGGATGCTCAAGTCTATCATTAAGCAATTAAAAAAATCATCAGCACTACTTTCATCAAAGTCACAGTAGCAGAACCTCCCCTTAGTTACCTGGTTTGCTGCAGATAATTAACAAACACTATTCCCAGAGCCCTCAGACATCAGTCAGTGAAGCTGTGCTACCAATAATGATGCTCTGGAATGAGCAGGTACTATGTAAATTGAGGTTGTTAAACAAAAGGAGCCATGTTAATTACAGCTCCATTCAGAAATGAGAATGACTCTGTTCTACTCTACGAAACAAGACCAGAGCGCCAGGAAGGACATCCCTTTTTCACAATTCAATAAAGAATGTTAAAGCCAGGAGATGAAGAAGCAGAAAACCTGAATGGGCAAAACTGTCAAAACACATTCCAAAGGTTCACTTGTGGAATTTACCAAACATGTATTTACTTAGCAGACAAGGGAGACGGGTCCAGCATCACCCAGATCTCTGGGTTGAATGAATGACTCATTCTAAAAAAACAAAAAGGGCTGTAAACTATTGACAAGTGATTAGAAAGTAATTGGAAAGCCTTTTTGCAATCATTATGGTCAGAGTTAATCACTACCCGAACTCTTTGTGAACTATATACATTTCCATCACTGAATGTATACCATTCTAATTATCTGCTATTCAGAAGTCACTATTGGGCGGACTGCAGAATCTATGTGGCTGGCAAACAGGTTTTGCTTTTGTGAAACACTATGTTAAACATTTCTGAGCTGGCTAGCAACAAAAAAAAGTTTTAAACAGGATATTTTCTATAAAAAGCTGGACTTCTAGCTTCTTTTGAAATTTGGAATATAGGACAATACCGGGTCCACATTTCTACATGGTAAGCACACACTGGAGCTGAGTTACAGCTGTCCTCTTTAATTAATTAATTTTTATTGAAGTATAGTCAGTTTATTATGTTGCATTAATTTCTGGTATACAGCATAATGTTTCAGTCATACATACATACATGTATTCCTTTTCATATTCTTTTTCACTATAGGTTACTACAAGATATTGAATATAGTTCCCTGTGCTATACAGTTTGAACTCATTGTTTATCTGTTTTATATATAGTAGTTAGTATCTGCAAATCTCAAACTCCCAATTTATCTCTTCCCCACTCCCTTTTCCCCACTGGTATCATAAGTTTGTTTTCTATGTCTGTGAGTCTGTTTCTGTTTTGTAAATAAGTTCATTTGTCTTTTCTTCTTTTTTATTTTAAGATTCCACATATAAGTGATATCACATGGTATTTTTCTTTCTCTTTCTAGCTTACTTCACTTAGAAATGATGATCTCCATGTCCATCCATGTTGCTGCAAATGGCATTATTTTATCCCTTTTATGGCTGAGTAGTATTCCATTGTATAAATAAATATATATGTATTGTATAAATATTTGCATATATATATCACAGCTTCTTTATCCAGTCCTCTGTTGATGGACATTTAGGTTGCTTCCATGTCCTGGCTACTGTAAATGGCACTGCTGTGAATGGAGTGCAGGTGTCGCAGCTGTCCCCTTTAGAAGAGCCAGGGCCTACCAAGGTTGCCATCTCCCTTCCTGATCTGCTTCACTCATTTATGTTCCTGCTTTGCCTCTGTGGGGTCTGTTTGTGACTCCTTACTTATATATTCTTTCCTCCCCATTAGATTGTAAACGACTTTAAAGAGGAGGCCATTTCTCATTCCTCTCAGTATATGCTGCATTTTAAGAGGCAATGGATTACATATGCAGATCCTCAGGAAATTTTTGTTCATGGGAACCACTGAGCTTGTCTTCTATAAATTTATAATGATAGAAGTACAGAGTTATAGAAAGAATATGAGCCTCAAGAGTAATTGCACAGATGAGCAAACGAGGGTGCAGGGGCTCAGAGGTGGAGATCAACCAGGTCACACTGCTAAATACGGACAGAGCTGCAACCATGACCTAAGTTTCCCAACTCCTAAGTCAGAGATTTTTGCAGTCAAAATAATTAATTAAAAGTGTCCTTTAAAATGCATTACAATGTGGGTGACAAGGCATTCTAATCCTTCAGTACACATTTAGAATGTCAGTTTCCAAGAACGTGCCCAAGAAATTATTTGGGCAAGAGTAGGGCAGGAGACAGTCTTCACGTCTCCCCGACATCGTTCTATGTAAGACTTACAGCTCTCTATAGAGAAATATGCTGTGATTTCATGGTCTTGACGAACAACTTTCTGTCCTTTGCAAATTACACAAACAGCAAAAAAAAAAAAGCCCTACAAGTATTCTATTCTTACCCCGACCTTTCCACTTCAGTGTATTTATTAAAAAATAAGGGGCCAATTCTCATGTAGAATGGTAAAAATGCGCACCTGACTGACCCGTTTCTCCACTCTCCACGATGGCAAGTCAATCTGTTACTCAACAAATGAATCAGGTGAGGTGGGGAATTTAATATGTTTGAATTGATCATTGTTGATGTAAAAAGTAGTTAATCAGGAGCTGACATTTCATCCTTCCCCCGACTCTCCTTCATGCACGCACCCCTCCCAAAACACAGGTACGTACACACACACACACACACACACACACACACATAGAGGATAAAACATATTTACTTGGCTTGAGACCTCTATTCAGAGCTTAACAGGAGAACACTCAGTGTTTTAGAATGGAAACAGAGACAGATAAAATCAGAGAAATGCAACTGTCACCTACAAACACAAGATGACACTGGAATATTAGAATTTTTGGCCTCAACATTCCTTTCCTTTATATTTTTTTTTCTTGGTCTTAATTCTATTCTTAGTTTGAAATGAAGCCAGAAGGGATAGATGGCCTGAAGGATGAAATCGCTTCTCTCGTTTTGATTTGAATATGTGGCAAGAGATGCACATCCATATATAAACACACAAGTAACAGACTCACATCACTTGGGATCTTCAGGTTTAAATACTAAAAGTCACTGAAATCACACTGAGCTGATCAATATTTTCAAAGTTCATTTGTGTTGTGGCAGTTATTGTTGCTTCTTACGGAATATTTAAAAATATGTTAAAAATTTAATGTTCCATTGTATGGATAACATACCACATTTTGTGTATCCATTCATCCACTGATGGATATTTCCTACCCCTTGGTTATTGTGAATATAAAAACATCTCTGTACAAGTACTTATTTAAATACCTGTTTCAATTTTTTTCCGTACATGCCTAGGAGTAGAATCGCTGGATCATATGGTAATTGTGTGTTTAACCTTCTGAGGAACTGCAAAGCTTGTTTTCCACAGTGGCTACCATTTTGCATTCCCACCAGCAATGCAGGAAGGTTCCAGTTTCTCCTTGGCTACATTTGCTATTTTCAATTCTAAAAATTATAACCATCCTAGTAGGTATGAAGTAATATCTCACTGTAGTTTTGGTTTGCATTTCCCTAATGACAGATGATGTTCAACATCTTTTCACATGCCTGTTGGTCATTTGTATATATTCTTCAGAGAAATGTCTATTCTACTCCTTTGTCTATTTTTAAATTCGTTTGTCTTTTTGTTGTTGAGTTGTAAGAGTTCTTTATATATTCTAGATACTGAACTCCTATCAGATATGTAATGTGTAAATATATTCTTTCATTTTGTAAGTTGTCTTTTCACTCTCTTGTCAGTGTCTTTTGGTGTACAAAAGTTTTCAACTTAATTAAGTCCAATTTATCTATTTTCTCTTTTGTTGCTTGTACTTTTAGTGTCATGCTTAAGAATCCATTGTCAATTTTGGTCCATGAAGATTTACCCTTATATTTTCTTCTAAGAGTTTTTTAGTTTTATTTCTTACACATAGGTCTTTGATCCATTTTGATTTGATTTTTGTTTATGGTGTAAGGTAGGAGGCATCACACATAATATTTTTAAAAAATTTGGGGGGGGGTAGGTAATTAGGTTTATTTATTTCTTTATTTCTGGAGGAGGTACTGGGGATTGAACCCAGGACCTTGTGTATGCTGAGCACTCACTCTACCACTGAGCTATATCTTCCCCCTGCACACAGTATTTTTGATTCACACAAAACATTTAAAATTCCTCTGGAGGGAGTTACTTTCTTCTTATACATCTTATACATTAAAAAAAAAACCTAATTTCTACCCTAACTCAAGGCCTGGACCAATGTTCTCAGTGATTTATAAATTAAAATGTTATGTTTTATGTAGTATTTTTTCATGTCTTGAACTTATGAGCACAATGAAAGCAGACATTCAAGAGGAGGGATCATGGATTTATTGAATAAATGGAAAACAGAAAGTTACTGAGTTACTGAGTCTGATGAAATACAGGACAATGGGACAAGTGGAGAATAGGCCTTGAATATTAATGCTGCTGTATTAGAGCATTAAGAAACTCAAAGTTTTGACTAAAAAGATGACTGCCATTCAACATCAGGCAGGAAATCGTGTTGGAAATTTAGAGGGGAAGACTGAGAAGGTGAGAAGGACGATACTGAAGGTGGCTTAGAATTAAAGAAGTGATTAAAACAAACTAGTGAACATAAGAAAAAAGAAGCAGACTCACAGATATAGAAAACACACTAGTGATTACCAGTGGGGAGAGGGAAGGGGGACAAACAGGGTAGGGTTAGGGGGTTAAGAGGTACAAACTACTATGTGCAAAATAAATAAGCTACAAAGATATACTATACAACACAGGGAATATAGCCAATATTTTATAACAAATTATAAATAGAATATAACCTTTAAAATTGTGAATCACTATGTTGTACACCTGAAACATATAATATTGTACATCAACTATACCTCAATAAAATTTTTAAAAAAATAAATGATTAAAGTTTGGAAATTAAAATTCAGAGGGATAAAGTAAGTCAGTTTCTTTAATTTTCCAACAAAATGTCACTCCTGCTATCCATCTGTCTAGTCCTGAGAGCAAAGTCAACAAATAGACGCCATACTTACCACCGCTCTTAATCCCAAACACCTGGCAAGTATCATTAATCAATCACATGGTCCCTGAACACGCCTTGTAAGTAACCCTCTCCTTGCAATGCTCCAGGCAATCAGCTCCAAATGATGCAGGTTGGCACAGGGGATAAGACTTATCCTGGATCTACAGTTTTGGGAATTTTTTTCAAACTGACGGCAGAGAACACCCAAATTTCAGCTTTCAGCCAGTGTTCTCATTCTTGAATCTTCTGCCATTAATTTCCTTCCTGAATAAGATGACTGAAATGTGAAGGAGTTAGTCAGTGGCAAAGGTTCTTATCTGGTCATGTGCTTCTCTGTTTCTGGACCAGGCACATTTATGAGAATTTTAATAAACAGGGTTGTGTAGACCTCATTTCGGCTGACTAATTTAGAATCCGTGGAAGTGGGGTCCAGACATGTATATTGTTAAAAATGTCTAGAAGTCATGCTAAACTCTTTGTTAAGAACTGATGGCCTTCGTTCTTCAACATTCTCTAGTGCTATACATCTGGCCCCAACAGAGAACTCTGCCCCTTTAACACTGGGTCTTTGGTGCTCATAAGATTTACTTAAAAAATTACAAAACAAGGAATATTTTGACAACATTTTAGTCAAGCTGATTTCAAGAACAGGATTCATCACATTTCTTCATTTGTCTTATTCAAAGACCACCACCACACTTCCTCTCTTTCTTGATTAAAAAAAATTTTTTTGACAGTACAGGAAATAATTCATTTTGTACTACTGAACAATGCAAGCTATGCAATCCAGTATATTTTCTTATTTGGCCTGAAGCTCTGGGTGAGTTTAATCCTTAATTGTTACAGCATTGCTCTAGAATCTCTTTATACATCGGCCCAGTCTCCCCCACCCCCAAGCCCACTCAAATCTTCCCTCTACTCTTCTTTAATTTTTTTTTTAATTGAAGTATAGTTGATTTACAATGTTGTATTAATTTCTGGTATACAGCATAGAGATTCAGATATATATATATCTTTTGACATTCTTTTTCATTATAGGTTATTATAAGATATTGAATATGGTTCCCTGTGCTAAACAGTAGGAACTTGTTGTTTATCTATTTTATAAATAGTAGGTACTATCTGCAAATCTCAGATTCCTAATTTATGCCTCTCCCACCCCTTTCCTCCCTGGTAACCGTAAGTTTTTTTTCTATGTCTGTGCGTATGCTTCTATTTTGTAAATAAGTTCATTTGTGCCATTTTCCCTTTACTTCTTGACTTCTGTCCTCTGTCCTGGGTTAATTTTTCTACTCTTGATATATCTACTGGATCTTTTATTGTAAAACACTTCTTTCTGTGGAAGTAGATGGGGCACAGATCGATCAATGAACAATAGTCAGTAGGATTGTTCAAACACAGACTCCTGGACCCCACACCGCAGTGTCTACTTCAGTAGGTCTAGGGGGAGGTCCAAGCGGTTGCATTTCTAACAAAGTCCCAGATGCTGCTGATGCCACTGTTTCCCTGGGACGCTGCTTGGAGAACTGCTCTTCTAGAGTAGGAATCGGCAGACTGGGGCCCTTGGGCCAACCCAGCCTGGGGCTTGTTTCTGTAAACACAGTTTAACTGAAACATACACAAACGCTCACAAGGAAGCCAGGGCAATCTACAGAGGACTCTTAAATCTAAGGGGGGGAATTTATACTATACCATGAAGCAGACAAAAAGGAGGAGACAGTTAAAGCAAAAGAACCCTGCATTTTTGGACACTAACATTTTGAGAGATGGAAATTAATAAAACTCAAGACAAGGGAATTAGTGAACAAGTGGAGAAAAGTAGAATAAGAAAAGGATAGATTGTTTCATGGTATATATATTCTGGCAGAGTTTTAAGGTGATCTGACCTTAGTGTTATTTTTTAACCTAAGATGTATGGGTGATAAGAGATCCAAACTGAGCCTAAAATATTGTTTTCCTAAAAAATAAAATGTCTTCTCTTGCAAAAAAATAATAATAAAAAAATAAACGATGAAGGGGCTAAACGTTTCCTAATATTCTTGCTGTTCTTCTGACATTAAAGAAAAGGCTAAATAAATATGGATTTTGATAATCTAGCTCATCAAATGGCAATGCTGGTCAATGTCAGGTGAAGGACAGGAAAGAATTATTCAATTTTGCAAACTGAAATATCAGTTTGACCTTAGAAGGACAGTACATAACCAACTGTGCACTTAAAGACTTCTCTCAGTTAAACTCCTAAAAAAATAGTTTACTATTGTTTGCCCTTCTTAGCAAGCACTAAGACGTTGGGAGTTTCTAAAATACAGAATAAAACAAAGCCACTATTGTTTCTAAATACAATAGAGAATTTATTAGACTTCATTGGCAAGGCTGTATATTGAACTTATTAGCATATTTCCAAGAAGAATGTTTAATTACATCTCAATAGGCTCCATTAGGGAACCACTAAAATTGAGTCTTTTACCAAACTTCCGTGTAAGAGTATTAACAAGTTGAGATGGGACTTTTTTGAAGGAAAAAGGCACGTAGGCTTAAATTTTCGGTGATGAAAAAATGACTTCATTCATTCAATATATATCCAACAAAAGTTTACTACTTACAGGCTGGGTATAAAACACCGCAATGAATGTTTCCCTCCAGGGGAGGTTTTTTATTTTGGGCTACTATTTATTGACTGCTTACTTGTATGCCAGTCACTGTTCTAAGCCCTTGACAGATACTGCATTTAATCTTCACAACACCATATGAAGTAGATTATTGTTAACCCTTTCTAAAGACAAAGAATTTAAGGCTCAGAGAGGTTGGGTAATTTGCCCAAGGTTGGCCAGTATTCAAAACTCATGGCTGATTGATCCCCAAGCCAATGGTTATGGCCACTGGCACACACTGTGCTTCCACCAGCCCATAAATGGCCGACTTCATAGGAATTCTGGCCAAACAGTTTGGAGCAACACTTCAGATAAACACACAATGAAAAAGGAAGCTAGACATTTTATGAATTTTCCAATGTCATACATCAAATACAAGGATGAGGGTACCAGGCAAAATTTAAAAACTAAAAAATGACTCTACTTAAAAGAAAGAAAAGCAAGATGAGTTTTCTAAGGCCCAAGAACTTCACATATTCTGGGCTTACCTCCCAGGCCCAGCTGGCCTATTTGTCCACCTCTTTCTTCTACCTTTGACTTTAATTTATTATTTTTTTTTGAGGGGGAAGGTAATTAGGTTCATTTATTTATTTATTTTTAGAGAAGGTACTGGGGATTGAACCCAGGACCTTGTGCATGATAGGCATTCCCTCTATCATTTGAGCTATACCGTCCCCCTACCTTTGACTTGAGTTCCCAGTTCCTCTCCAGGATTTCGTGCATTTTGGTTTTTGTGAGACATGCAGTGACTGCACACTTACTGAGACAATACTGACTGCCAGTGTAAAGACCACTCATTTCTGAGAACTGAAGTATCTCTGTGGTCTGTTTTCACTTCCCATCTACCTGCACTGCCTTGTGAATATCTTCATGGTGTCTCTCACTGAAGGCAGAGTGGGGACAGGTTTTGATTTCACTGAGGGCTTGTCTATACTAAACTTCAGATGCTGTTCTAAGCAAGCCTTGACTCAGCCACAACTCCCAACCCCCTTCATGTTGTCTTTGAACAATATGAATTTGGTGTTTGTTTTTGGGTCCCTTCCCCACTTGAAGCAAAGAAATCCCCATCACTATAGAACTCTCAACGTTCTACTATACTGTACTGTAAGCATCCTGTTAGGAGTCAGCACGATTTCTAAATGGTCAGAAATCAGAGGACTCTGCTCTTTTTCCATTCCTGGCTGAGGCCAGTGTTCTGAGGAAGTTTCAGGAAATACACCAGACAATGACCCAATTGCTAACAATTTTCATCTGATAAAGCAGGAATGGCTAAAATAGGCTTTTCCAACTTTCCATTTCAACCTTTTCTTTCTTAGAGGGACCATCATCCTTGGAAATGGAAAGTCCAAAGTCCACTCATGTTTTTTCCTTGATATACCAGAAATGAACTCCAAAACAATTTGAAAAATTATTATTACTACCACTATTATTATTTTAATATGGACATCCATTTCATCACAAAGGGACTGGGACTGTTAACTATGAGAGTGGTTATTCCAATAAGAAAGATTATGCCAATATATTTTCTACCCAATTTAGACACTGAGATATTACAGAACTATCTTGTCATAATTATAATCTCATCTAAAGCCATCCAACAGGCCACTTAAGCATAAAAGAAACTGTGAGGACAGGGCCGCTTCCCCATGTAAACTGCCTAGAGCCAAGGAGGACGTCTTCCCAACCACAGCTGAACACTACAGATCCACTGGCCTTGAATGTTGCTTCTGCCACAGAGCAGTACTTAAAATTATGTTCCATAGGAAGAGAAAAAACAACACCTCTTCAAATCAAAGAAAAGATTCACAAAACACAGACCAGGAAGAAGACTTATTTAATCTATCACAACAATTAGTCATATAAACAAATGAGAGTATGAATCATAGGTTAGAAAGTCAAGCTAAGCAGAAATACAAGAAAATCTCTTCTTAATGTTAAGTCACATGTCAAGAAATACTAAAGGCAATTTTTAAGTTTGGAACTCTTCACTGGGAGGAGATATTTCATGTGAAGGCAGATGACTCCTCCTCTTGTAGCCGTATTCGGATTTACAGAGACAAGACCTGAAGAGGATCATAAGAAAGCACCTGAAACCTCTCCTAGTAGAGGACGTCTTTGTACATCTGTATCCTCCCCACCGGGTCCAGCATGTTGCAAAGCCCAGAGTTGGAACTTATTAAATATTACACGTGATGTAATGTCATAAACCACCTTCAAATTATTGGTATCAGTTCAGTTTGGGGGACTGATACACCTTGAGAACCCAGATGATGCCAAAACGTAACGAAAGTTCTTTTTTTTTTTTTTCATACCAACAGAAAGCTCAAGAAGCTGGTGAACAGCTCAGCAACGTAGAAACTAGCTGTGCAGAGCACTCTTTGAATACGAATTAGCAGTGGGTAATGGCAGCATATTTATGAGGTCTCTTGCCGGGTCCTTTCCTCCTGTGAATGCTGTATAATTCATTGCGCGCGCCCTGACCCCAGTGCGCTCCTGTTCTGACAAATCATACTTGATTAAGACAAATCTTTATTAGTTAGCTAGTCAACTTCCCCATTTATCACTGGCAAATCCCATTCTCCTATTCAGGTGCAGGAAAAGTGACTGAAACCTTAACAAAAACACACACCCAAACATCTAAATACAAATAAAAGATCTGTTATACTCAGCAAGTAATACCATGTGTCTCAAAGTCTTAATAGATGCTTAAACAAATTATTTAATAAGTATATATCATACACACTGACAAATTCAAGCCCACAATACATTTCACCTCGGCTGAGGAATTGTTAATTAGGAATTTTTATCTCCTACTGAAGTCTTGTTTGAAAGCAAAACGCCATATTTTAAAGCCGTATTACAAAGTTAGAACCTCAAAATACTGGGGGGGGGGGGAAAAGACTACAGAGTAGAAAGACTGTTTAAAGCTCCTATCAAGAGAATAACAATGCCAAACCTTTTAAAAAGTGAGAGAATAAGGCGGAATGAATTCGAAATTATTCTTGATTCTACAGTATCATAGGAAAATGCATCTCTTTTTGAACCATCTGCAAAGTTTTCATGAACTTCAATGTTGGTTTACCCTAAAGACGATTTAACATATGTATAGGGGATGATACTCATTGCAGAGGCTGGTGCACTGAGCCTTTGTGCACCAGGACTGTTCTCAGAAAGCTGACTATGAAGCCATCAGTAACAAAGAAGCAGGCCATGTCCTAAGCTTGCTACTGAATATCATAAAAGCATCTTCTGACAATTTTCAAAAATTTTCTAGTTTCATGGAGATAGAAGTTGGCACAAACTATTAGCTCTCTTTCCTTAGCGAGAGTATGAAAGGGAGAGAGAGACAGTAAGACAAAATGAGAATGAAGAGGGTTTGAGCTGACTTTCATACCCCATATTTTTACTTTACTTAAACCCTGATTTCCAATGGAGGAGGAAATATTTTTACCTTTTTCCTAAGAAGCTACCACATCAATTCAGATGTATAATCAATGTGTAATTTCAACAGATTATCTCATTGTTCCCTTTAAAAACAATGCAAAGACAATGTGTAATATAGGAATTATTCTTCAAAAAATTTTTAAGTGAGACCCTAAACATTCTGCACTAATTATAAACAAATCTGTATATAACTTACGGGGGGGAGCCCACTTTTAGTCTCGACAACTTCAATGAAATGCCAGTTAACGCCATATAGTACACATAGCATATTTTACCTTATTGATGTCCTTTAAGTGTTAAATGGAAAGTAACATTCAAAATCATTTTGCATGTTGGGGCTGTTTTATATTTGCCCAAATCTCCCATTTAGAAAATGTGGATACATCTTGAGAAATGAGGTCTGAGCTTGGTATGAGAGACTTCAAAAGAACACCTAGTGTGGTGGGAAATAGTGTGTTGATGATTTTATAAGCAGACTTACTCTGATTATATCTATGGATTCAGAGAGGATCACACCTAAACAATCCCTCCTCACTCCACAGGTCTTTCATCACGATCTCAAAGCACTGAACAAACATTCCCAAAGTGAAAATTGCCATGGTTCCTTTGGAGAACCTTTATTTCATTTGGGGATGGGCTGTAGAGTTAAGTAGTTTACAACAGGCCCAGGGAAGTAAAGGAAACGTTTTGCAGTCACTTTCACTTGTCCATGAGTTCTCTATTCATTTTTCTTGGAAAACCTGGCCAAAATAAACTCTCCCAGAAAGGTTAAACAATTTGCCCATGGAGACAAATTTTATATCAGAGGTAGGATTAGAATTTGATTCAATAAACATTATTGAGGGCCAAGTATGTAGCAGGCACTGTAGCTATAAAGAAGAATAAAGCATGCTCCCAACATGTAGCAGCTCATAGTTAAGTGAGGTAGAATGATGTGAAAATCACCATCGCTACAACAAAGCATAAAACATACGAGTACGACATAGAGAAATGTGCCAAATGTGTTGGAGAAATGTACAAACATGGTACTCTCCACGGATTTGTTCATCAATTTGGCAGGTCTCCAAGAATCCACATGCCATAATTTCCATCCTAGGCTTCTTGCCATGTACTCCCCTCACCCCCAACCCCCATAATCATCTGCCTCACAGTGATGTGGCTATCTTTTGACATAACTTAAAAACTGAGTGTTCACTGGCAATTGAACCATTAACTGATACTCTACTGTGCAACTCACATGACTTTTCAAATCTTAGAAGACAAAGGTAAGGACCTATGGAAACAATGATTCTTCATTCCTGTAGCTCTCGAATGGTCATAATACTGACCTGAACTGTAAACCATAAATACTTAAGACAATGAGATGATGGGTAGTTGGATAATCTACAGGAAAGCTTTTACTTGTAGCAGCATTTGCTGGTGAAGGTTGAAAAGCACCTTGTCCAGCTGTTCCTACTTACAAAGGTGTAACATCCAGTGGCACACAGATCAAACTAGATGATAAGCAGAGAGTTTTCTATTCTGCCTACCCACTTCCCAGCTCTAGCATCAGGTAACCAAGAAGAATATATTACTACTTATTGTTTCTTTCCTTACATAATGCCTGGCACATAATAGATCTTTAATACAGACTTCCTGGATGGATGGACGGACGGATGGATAAATAAATAGTGGGAAGATCCAGAGAAAAAGGAATGCAAAGAAAAGTAAAAGAGGAGACCATTAAAAGTAAGAAAGGCTAAAAGGGCAAAGGGAAAGAGACTTATTTAGAGAGCCAGACACTGAGCAACAGAACTCTAGAGTCGGCAGAGATTTAGAAGTTATTTATTCCACATAGGGGTTGGATTAGATGACCTGGAGAAAAACAATTTTCCTAAATGGCATATCAGGCAGAGCTTGGGTTAGAATCCAATCTCGTCAACTTTTCATTCCATATCCTATGTAACACATAATACACAAGCGGTAAGTTCAAGACCATGTAATCAGTGTGGACTCCTTCTTATTAGAGTCAATGAATGGCCCTAGGGCATGGCTCCTTAAAATAGCCCTATCACTCCTGCAATCATGGATAAAATGCTTGGGAGGCAGATTTCCACCAAGGAGAATCCCACACAGCACTGGTCTAATTCATCATTTTAGTGATGCTATCTGAAACTAGTCAGAAATACCAAATATATACCCATTTATATACCCTATAATGAATAACTGGGACAAGACTGGCGGCAGAGGGGAGAGGAAATGTGTTTTTCCTTCACAGTTCACTTATTTAGATCTTTTTTAATTTGAGGAGAATAATTCAAATAGGTTACATACTCAGCTATTGTAAACCGATTACTCATTCATCCAACAAATATTTACTGAGTGCTTACTATGTACACCAGGCATGGGAATAAAAATACAAATTTGGCATCAGACAACCACAATGAGCAATTAGGAAAATAATAGCTCCTTGAGAGTGAAAGTTAAAAACACTTAATATTAAAAAATTCACTTGATGAGCAATTTGACGTTACTTTCTCATCTACACATTTTAATGGAATATTTTCACACAATGAGGGCCTTCAACTTGCAAACACATTCCTAGAAAGCAACACAAATATCAAGCAATTCTACTGTTTTGTTGCTGTGTTTAACTACTACAGAAACAAAACTCGTCCTCATCACAGAATAATTTTGCCATTGTGTTTAAGGTTGGTTAAGTCAGTATAATCAGATATTCTAATGCAAACACTCGATGGAGAAACCCAATTCTCCAGCAAATTTTCAGAATGTGTTAAAATTGATGTCAATGTCTCAGTAATTTCGCAGTTTAAAAAACAGTTAGAAATGTAATGACTACACTACACTTGATTAAAGCATTTACAGCTCTAATCAAAAACTGACAGCAAGATCAAAGATGTTAACTTAAATCTCTCTTCTAATTATGTTTAAAATGCCACACCTCAGGCCTGTCTCTCCTCTTCTTTTTCAAACCAAATTCTGCTTAAGAAAGATCTAACACTTCTTAACAGTTCATTATCCAATAAAACTATTCAAAGCTTAAAAGCAATCTACACAATTAGTCAGGACCTCAGGGAGTCCACCGGTAGTCTTTATTACAGGACTTCATATTAAAACACCTTAATTATATTTGTCAAATGGATTTCATTAAAACCCATCGTCACTTTAATTTTCATATTTTGACAGTGCTGGCATAGGCATTATTACCACCTGCCAGGCTAGGAACTACAACAAAATTGTCAAATTCCTTCAAATCCTAAGCAGTTTCTTTTGTACCTGACTGATCGCTTTCAAGGTATGGCGAAACTATCACAATCAGGGGAATTAAGATACCCCTACTTAAATTCTACTCTGAATATATATGTTTCTTGCAGGTGCAGGAAAAACAAACTGCATCCGTGCTGGGTTGCCAGGTGCACTTTGCAGAGAGGGTGATGCACATACTTTGCAGTGTATCTGAATAGCAAAGCCGAGACATCAAACAGAATGCACTATGATTCAATCACATCACAACCATCAGGACTTGAAAGCCAGGACTTTTTTTTCTTTTCTTTTTCTTTTTCTTTTTTTTTTTTTTTACCTCCTATTCATTATGCTGCCGTATTTTATAAAATAGACGGTGTTTCTGGCCATTCACTTGAGATTTGGTTGTATTTTCATTTGCCACTGCGATTTAGATTATTGAAATAGCAAATGGAAAAAATACATACCTGCCTTTCTTTCCAGCTATGCAATGTTCAATGTCAACAGTGATGCAATGTTTATAGCACTTTTCTGGTTCAGTTAGTTACGCAACTTTAGGAAAATGGAGGTGTATACACTAATAAGGAAAGCATTTTTGTCTGTTTTTCTCTTGATTTTCTAAGACTTGGGCAGCATATGCAACACAGAAAGAGAATTCCTCTGATTCTCCCTTTAGATTGTAGCATATAAAATTCTATTTTTCAAGTGTCTAAGATAGAACAGGAATAGCAAAAAAGGAGAGACTTTTCTTTTTTTTTTTAACCTAACAGGCTCATAAGATATAACAAAGGAGAGAGGTTTCTGGCCTATGTCTAACACACTTCAGTGCTTTGTACAATGGTCTCAGGAGTAATAATCACCTTGCTTTATGAATACTTTACATCACAGTAAATGGTCTTGGATTATTTTGAGTAAAACTGAACTTTTAAAGATTTACTTACAAAATCACGAGACATTAAAAAAATTATAAATGATCACTGACTTACATGTCTTAAAATGTAATAGAATTGAAATAGAAAACATGCTCTGAGAATTATACATAAGGAAAATGCATTTAAATACAGTTCCCATGTCACCACTGCCTAGAAGCCTTTCATGATCAACTTGGCTGGCAATGTTTCTCCCTCCTCTGGAGTCGGATCAATTCACTGTCTGAACCACCATGATGGCACATATCCCAAGGCTTAGCATTTTGCTCTTCTATGCCTGGAGTCTGGTAGAACGCCTGACACTGTGCACACAGTGTATGTTTATGAAGAATGACTAAGCATACTCACGCCCATCTCCCCTACCAGACTGCAGGCCACTCCCCCATGGCAGGGAATCAGTCTGACACATGACTCTCTTAACCTCCATACCGTGCGTCTTACTGGGTAGTCATCTGGCCTAACTCCGTCCCCACACATCTGTATAGATACATAGATATACAGAGACACAGAGAGAGGAATGTAGATAGTACGTTTATGAGTGTGTGTTCACGAGCCAATGTTTGGAATTCTGCTGAATACAAAATTTGTGGAAAAGCTCCAATTTGCCTATGTCAAAAAACATAACAATCATCAACTCCTTTTAAGTTTATATCAAATGTCACATTACTCTTGAACTGTGATTCCTTCCCATTTGTTCCTCTCTCCCCTGTTGACTCTTCAGTGACTCTGCTCGGGATGGCTGATAACTGATGAAACCGATGCAGCAGAGAGGAGCACAACTCAGACATTCTGCAGTGGGAATCAGAATTCTTTTCCCAAGAGCTTCTCAGCTCCTCAAAAATACTTCCCATTGCAACCAGTCAATAATTTATTTGAAGCTAGTATTATTAATAATCACAGAACACATGAATTTTTTTTCCATTTGGGGAAAAAAAAAAAACTGGAACAATCTGCTATTTTAGAAATGTTCCTAGAGGGACACTTCAAAAATGAGGCCAGATGCGATCTACATTCTGCAATATTTGAAGTTTATTTGATGTAAATAGAGGCCTACAGAAACCCTGCTGACACAAAAGTCACCAGGCACATATAAGTTTATGAATATTGCATTTATTATATTTTAAATGCAATACATGTCAACTTGGTACTCCAAGAGTGACTTTGGTTATTTGAGAATCGTTCTGCCTTAACACCACGCTATCAATTTCTGCTCAATGACACTCTGCCTCTGGTCATTCACAAAGGCTAGCACAGTTCCTGTCTTTTTGTTGTCCATTTGAGTTCAAAGGGGTACAAGCACAGGAGTTAACCGAAAACTCTACATGGTTTATACAATGGATTAACACAGGGATGTGGCAAATGAGGTTTATAAAAGTAAGCACTTTGGACAGCACATAAAATACAACTGGATGTTTGGGTAATCTAGGGCTTCCACTGAAAAGGGATGATTAGGAAATGGGGAAGGAGCATCTGGAGGAGACAAGGGTGCTGAAGGTGGTGGACAGAGAAGATCGTTAGAGGGAGACCGCCTGCAAGCGGGGCTTCGGTACCGAGGCTGGCACCCTCGCCCGCTGCAAGGATCTGGAAATCTGCCTGGGACTGCGCCCACACCATAAGGACTGCCACCTCTATTTTTCGCTAAGGTTCCTCTCTGGAACTCACATGGTCATGCACACCATCACCCGATGGCTTGCTACGGCCGCGGCAAGTTCCTCCAGATGCCCCAGCTTCTGAGCTCCTCAGTCCTCGTGGGAGGCCTTCACCTTTCTGCATTGGGCAAAACAAGGAAAGCGGCTATTCTTTTTCTCTTATCAACAGCAAGCTTGGTGTGTTTGAGGGATGGGGTAGTAGGGAGTTCATGTGGGACATATGGGATCACGAGAGCCTGCAGGAGGACTGGAAGGAGAGTTGCAAAGGCTTTCGAACAGCATGATCAGAGAGAGAGCCTGAAGTGCCCAACTGACAGCTCCACAAGCCTGCCCAGATACTGCTTTTTGCAACAGGAGAAAATCCGTGACACTCCCTCTTCTCCCCCTCTCCTTTTACAATGATTACCTGGAAAAAATGCGATTGCCTTTTCTGTGATAGTCACAAGACAACAAAACAATATTTACTATTCTTTTGAAGTTATACAAAAACAGCCAACAAGAACATGTCTGACTGTCTGCTGTTGGCTAGAAACTGAGAGGTGGGCCTTCACATTGAATAATCTGGATGCTAAACCAACATCTTCCTGGAGCCCAAACAGTAAATGACACCAAGATCTGTTTCTGGACTGAGCCCTGTATTTTGTATTCAGACTACCCTCAGGGCTACTACTCTCTTAGACACAAAAGAATACTATTTTTCTCTTTAAATAAACCAAGGACTGCCTAATTCAATAGTTACGAACTGATGGGGCCCATATTAAAATGTCTTAGCTATACTTTCCTATGGAGACTCAACACTGGAGCCATTAAAACAGTACACTAATAAGGGCAAACAAATCACTTATGAAATAGAACAACCTGGTCTCCTTAAATATTTACCTATAGAAGCCAGAGAGTGGGTGTGTGTGCGTGTGTGTGTGTTCTTGGAGTGCGGAGATCCTCCTTACCCACCTCCAGGCTCTGCAAGGCCTGATCCTCAAAGGAGCTGGTCCACTGGCTCTCCATCAGAGGCGGGAGGGACAGGGGAGGAGGGGAATAGGAGCAAGCTATGGGCAAAATAAGATTTTAGTCAGACTCAAAGGCTGACTGCTATGATTTCTGATAGACAGGGAAGTTTCTGCTTATTTTTTTCCTAACACCCATGTTTCATTCCTAAAACAGTAGGACTTTTTTGCTTCATAGGTTGATAATATTTTTCTAGTATTGGTAGAGGTTGCAATTAAAAGACATCTTAAAATGACATATTTAGCATATCTGCAGTCTTTCTACAATATAAACACAAAATAAATGGATTTTAATATGATATATTTTTAATGAGTATTAAAAATAAAAACTACTTAAGAGATAGTCTCATAGTCTATGAACTTAATTCTTGGGTAAAGAAAAAACAATTTCATCTTCTAACTCTTCAATGGCCCCAGCTGAAGGTGGAAGGCAATGATTATTCCTGATTTCCTGGTGAAGAAAAGTTGCACAAAGGAGTCAAATTACTTCTCTACTGTCCTAAGTGAGGAAAAGAATCAGGAAGTGACACTTTGTCTTCTTGTCTATGTTTTAGTCTCCAAAGCAGGAAACTTTGGAAATCCATGCAGTTTCTGGAAACTTGTTAGGCTTTAGCCTTTCAACTGAGAGTCAAGGAGGACTTCAAACAAACCTTTCTTTTAATAGCAAAAACAAAGTATTAAACTAAACTGACCTCTGTTTTTTACAAAAATTCCCATAGTCTGTATATCCATTTCCAATGTCAACTCAGAGGTAAACAGCATTGCTGCCAGGTCTTCAGACTGTTTTCAGGCAGTTCTAGGGCTCTTAAGTCAAAAAAGTCACAGAATGTGAGCTCTAAAACATTTCACTGAATAAGGTAGTTTTTTGCACGTGTATTATTCTTAAATTTCATTAACAAGTCAGTCATGTAGCTTCTAGGTATGAGTATGACAAAATGACAATGTTCATGTGAGGAGGGAAATACATACATGTTCAAAGACCTACCCATTTTGAAATTTTTAAAACATCACTGTTATAGAATAACTATCCAATTAGCAATTGGATGTGTGATTCATCAACAGAATAAACATCAGAAAATCAAAATCTCCTGTAAGTCCAAAACTCAGTACTTAAATAATATTTTGCTTTTTATAATCATGTCAACTTTGATTATGCATTTTTAATTGTCAGTGAAATTTGCTAATAAAAAGGGAAAGCCTTAATTGAAATGCTTGTAAAATCCTCTTACTTGGAGAGTTTGTGTGAGTTGATTAATTAAGAGACTTTCACAGTTTTCATATTGATTGTCTTTGTGATTCTGAACTTCCTGTCTGTTGCTTACGTGCAGAGTGAAAGTAAGAAATCATGGATGTAACAAGATGTAGGATTTCTCAACACAGGTTTTCACTTTGATAAAATGAGCGATTCCTCCCCCTTCTTTTCTGGAGTATTTCTCTGTTGGCTATTTTGTAGAAAGAGACAGGCTTTTAAATGCTGATACTTTTTGCCTCAATGTCATAATTCCACCAGATTTTTTTTGGAGATAAAATCTCCTATATCTAGTGTAGTTTTTATTTATTGTATCAAACAATCTAAAAACAGAACTGGAAACATACGAATAAGCTTGTTTTGCTAGGACTAAGGTAAAAGGAAATAATATTTTTATTCTAGATCTCCATAGCAGAAAACATTAAAGAAATAGGAATTTTCTGCCTACATTTGAGAGTTGGAGTCCATTGGTGATATGATTTTCCAATGGTCCTGAGAAAGAAAGACTTAAAATATGGAGGTCTCAATGTACTTAACAATAAGCTAAATATATATAATATCCCTATAGTATCACTGAAAAGTGATTTACGGAATTTATGAAGCATTTCAAAATAATGCAAATAAAATTGTCTTTAGTATCTTTGATAAAACTTTCCTCTTCCTACTAAATATTTAGGAGGGTGCGATAAGATAAAAATAACTAAATACTTCAGATGTTGCTATAATGTAAAATAATGAAAATTTTACGATGTCATTATAAGACAAACTTAAAAATTTTCTAGTTTGTTTGTTTAGGAATTTTCCCTCTATAGCAAGACAAGATACTTCTCTCTTCCTTTGAACATTTCAGCATATTTGTCCAGCATTATTTTTTCATTCTCTTTTATCCCCGGGGCTCTCAATGTTTAAATAGCTCCCTCCCATGTAAAGCTTTGCACCGATATCGATCAGCCTAGGCTGGAAGTTACTATGAGGCATTTTCAATAATCAGCCCAGCTGTTCAGAGAGCTGCTGGAATATAACCCTTAGGTAAACAGCATAATACACTGAGAACTCTCTCCAGCAACCAGCCCTTCTCGGCAATCTCAAAGACTGCTATTAATGCTTCACTAAACAAAGAACTTAATTTTGATTTTTAGCAATGGAGACTAAAGGGTAATTCAAACAAATCCCATCTTTGATTCACATATGTAGAAACTATAAGGGGGGCCCGCTTCCCACATGCTTACATATCTGATTAATTCAAAAGCATGTGTGTCAAGTAAACCATGTTTACAGAACAAAAAAGCAACTAAATGCAAGGCAATTTTTTTCCATATCACCGTTTTACTCCTTAATCCTCACATTCAGATTTAAGTTTATTCACTTAGATCTTTTAGGTCAATTATATTATCTACCTTGATATAACATACAGCAAAGTAACAAAGGTGCAATTACTTACTGAAAATTTTACATTACTTTTTAATTCCCTTTCTTTTAAGAGTTAAATGCTAAAGAAAAAGAGAGACTTTCACATAGCACTCCTAATTATGATTTCCTGCTGACATGCAACAAGGGAACGTTAAAAGAAGCACCGAAAAAATAGACACTATATATAAAGTATAATGTAAAAATAGTGTTAGGTAGCCATGCAGTGAAACCCATAATGTTCACACCCTTCAGTGGGTGAAGAATAAACATCATAAAAGTAAATAGCATTCCAAAATAGATGGCACCTATAAAATCTTGAGTTCCCAACTTTGTTTTGCTTTTAGAAAAAGGAAACAAAACTAAATAAATGTTAGGTATAAACAATTCCTAATGTTTCTACTGGAAGCATTCAAAAAGGCTTTCAGGTCATTATTTAAGTCAAATTAAACATATTTGTCTGGTTAAGGCTATTCTGAGAGGTAGTAAGTAGACAGGGGCCTCTAGGTTCTGAAAGAATAGACCAGTCTTCTGATAAATAAGAAATCTGAAATGTTTGCTCTGGTTTACGATCCACCCCAAATACCACATCCATGACAGTAAAGCAGAATGACATTGTTTTTTTTGTTTTGGGGTTTTTTTGCTGATTTGCTTTGTATTGTTATGGTTGGTTGCTTTCTCTTCATCTTGAAAGAGAAAAAATTGGTCTCTAGCATTTAATTTATACCTACTGTGCCCTGTATAACTTGCCAAAGAATAAAAGACATGGTCTCCGCCCCTGATGGAGTTTATAATCTATTTGAAAAGGTGGGACTCTTCCCCAAGCCCAACACACTGTCCAATGGCAGAAGAAAACTACTGAGTGATTACAGTAAGTACAAATAACAAAATTAAGTAATATTAATTGCAACTGTGTACCCCTATACAAAATCCTGATACCGAAGAAAAAACCTCAAATACATGAGTTGGTTAGCTCAAGATTTCTGGTCTATAAAATACCACCACATAAAGCTTTACCACATTTAGAAGTAAGCAGTGAAAGACTTGGCCTTGACTTTGACAGCTGTTCAGCTGTGACTGAATCTGCGCAGTCTGCCTACTGTGAGCTTCTCCCGTCTTCAGATCTTCCTCCCTTGCAGGCACTGCTTCCTTATCTCAGCCCCCAAGTGTTGGCAGTTCAAGTTCTCACCCTGTATTTCTTCCTCACATTTCCAAATAATCTCCTTTGAGATCCTCATTCATTTGTACGGTTTTAAAATTTCATTTCTGTTTCTATGCTTAATCTGTCTCTTAACCTATTCCAGCTTTTATTCCCTATTTCTTGTTACTTGCTGCCCATTCACCTTGTCTCTCCAGTTCCTTAAATTCAACAGGTATAAAATCAAAATCGTCATCTTCTTGCTGTGAGCCTCTTCCCATCAGTGAAGGGGTAGGCTGATCAAGGGGGTCTCCCAGAACTGACACATAGCAATTCATGTGGAATCTTCCTTTATTTTGCTTCCCAATTTGAGCCAGTCATCAGGTCTTTTCAAATCTTCCTTTGAATATCTCTCGTATTTGCTTCTTCTCTTCTGCTCCTGCTGTTATAACCTCTCACACAGACTACTGCCTCTTTCCTAACTCGCCGCCCTGTCCTCACTGTCTCCAAGCATCAATACATCTTGATTGTTTGGTCTTTTTAAACCACTAGTCTAGTCATGCTCAGAACCCTTTCATTGCATACTTACCAAGTAAAATCCAAGCCCTAAGCCAGCATTCAGAATCTTTCAGAATTTAGCCTAACTACCCTTTCAGGCTTCTCTCTTAATTCTCTCTGGCAAAAAGTCTAGGCTCTATTCCAGGAATTCTCAGCCTTGATATCTACTGATGTTTGGGGTAGATAACTCTTTGTTGGATGGAAGGGTCTGTCTCATGCATGGAAGGATGTTCAGTAGCACTCTGGTCTCTACGGACGAGATGCCAAGAGCGGCCCTTCTCCTCCTGTTGTGATAACCAAAAATGTCTCCAGACATTGCCAAGTGTCCCCTGGGGATCAAAACCAGCCCTGGCTGAGAACCTCTGCTCTAGTCAGATGGAACTGGGGCACCTCTGAGCTCTCGCCCCTTTGGTGCACCGTCTGGGATGTCCCTTACAGTCTACTTACTTACAGTCTCAATCATCGTTCATAGCTCAGCTCAAATGCTGTTTCTGCCCTGAATTCTTATGCATTTGCCCCTGTCAAAAGAGACCTCTCTCTCCTCAAACTCCTAAGTACTCAGTCTTGCCTAAATTAATCCTCTCTAACAGAGTGAGAGCCGCTTGAAAGCAGGATCTGGGTCATCTTTTACTTCCTGCAGGTGGATAGCACAGTGCCTGGCTCTATTATGAATGAGCCCCAGCTTTCTAAACCTTGCAGTTATCAGATAATGACAAGGCAGTAACAACTCTGGCAAATGTCCTTAAGAGCTTCTCTGATGCTTCTCTGCTTGCTTATTTCAAAGGGCAAGGAAGATACAGAGCAGATCTTGACCATTCAATTTAGGGTTCACCCCTAGAGAAACAAGCAGTCAGACTGTGAGGGAGGCACTAGGCACAGAGTGTAAGGTGATGGTAAACTTAATGCAAAGCAGACAAAACAGTGTAAGAAGGTTTAAATACCTTTTGGAACACATAACATATAAAAAAGTCATACGAAAGTTTACAATAAAGAGAAGAATGTGGAAGATGGAGGGTCAAAAAAGACAATTACATAGAAGGTTTTTAAATAGCCTGTGTAATGGGGAAGTTGAGTGATTAAGACAAATAGCTCAAAAAAAAAAAAAAAGACAAATAGCTTGACAAGCTACTTGGTCACAGGGACATAAATCTGAAAAAGCAGCAGATTCTCCAGACAGGAGAGAGATCACACTTATTTTTTAAAAGGAAGAAAACATGAAATTTGTATGTAGTTGCATGTGTGTGTGGGTGTGTGGGTGTGAGTGTGTGTGTGTGCGCACAGTTATTGGGAGGGAATGGTATGCTATTGATAAACTTTGGAGAAAGAAACCATCTGTACTGTCAAGTGACTTAAAACTCGAGGCACAATCCAAAGCAGGAATTAAACAGCTCAGCGTAGTGCAGTCAACACCATATGAGAGGTGCCTTCAGGGCAACACACACTGCTGCTAGAAACTCCAACCAAAAAATGGACAATCAGGATCTCAAAAGAGAAGAGTCACCCAGAGGGTCTCTGTAGGACCAGCCAAGTTTCTTAGCCTTGAACCAATGCGGTCTTGCCATGGGCAAGGAAAACGTTGCACAACTCCACAAAGTCAATTCCAAATGCATAAACCACCGAAGCCTATTTCCTGTGGAATAAAAACTGAGAGGAAAATAAAGACTGAGCAACGAAAGGGTGTGATCAAAATTTTAAAATAGCTAATCCTGCATATATACTTAGAGGTAAAAGAGAAGAAAGCCTCATTATTGGATATACCATTGACAAAAGGAAGCCTGCAAGAGTCTTTATTTTCTAATTGTGAGTTAATTGTGGTTCTTTTTTCCTTTAGGTAACGGATGGTGTACTCTAGGGGGCATCCTGACATTTTAATTTTCATTTTGGCCTAGAACCATCTTGATGATGCTATTCAAATAAATTAACTGATTAAACTGCTAAGTTGTAAGCTCTGATGCCCATGAAATCGCAGAAAAACTGGGAGGCACAGGAACAGGGATGCGATGGGAGGGAGAGGCATGTGCCAAAGTTTGGCTACAGAGTCAGCGGAACGCTCTCAGTGACACGTTTACTCTCTGAATGGGGGGAGGGGTATAAGTCCTGGGGGCAATGTCCTTTTCCTCATGACTGTTTTCCTCCAATCTCTTCTCTGACTCTCTGCTCAAGTATCGTGTTGTATGGTCTGACCCTTGTGCTTTGCCTTTTGTCTCCTGACAGTGTTTGAAGAGCAATGTTCTTTTCTTAGTAGGTAGTGTGGGGTCCTGCTTCCTGGTCACATGCTGATGTGGAGAGAACAGAAAGCATGGGATGCACAACCTTCCTAATATGCCTAAATGAGGAAAGCAGCTCTTATCCACAAAGTGGAGAATTCAGAGTTTTCTTCCTAGGCTTCTGGTGAAGCTTAAGGCAGAGAATTTACTTATAGGGCTTGGCGCAGTGTCTGGCATGTAGAGAAAGCTCAATAAATGTTAGCTAAGATTCTTCTGACTATTATGATGTAAGCCCCTCTAATTCTCCATGACCTACTATATGCTCTGGATGATGAAGACCTAGAAAAGTGGCTCTCATCCCCATCAGACCTCCTTTTCATAACAAATTTTTTTTCAATGTCCCTTTACCATCTCAAAATAAAACTCAGAGCTAATATACTCTATGGACCCACATAATTTAAAAAAAAATCAACATAAGGCCCTAATTGTAATATAAAGAAAATGTACAGTAAACTAACTTATAACGAGATATGTTCCTGTATGTAAATGCGCAGGCATTGCTAAACGGGCAGACGTGGCTAAGCAGGCATATGCTGGTACGTACCTGTGAAATTAACAGAAATGTGACAGCTACATATGCAAACCAATGCATGAGCATTCTGATACTGACTCAAACACCCCAAGTGGCATCACCATGGACATTGCACTCCCAGACTTTCCCTCTGCGCCTCACTCCCTAGCCCTCTTGTGGTTACGAGGGACTGTGTACTGCTTCTGGCCACTGAGCTGTAGTCAGAAGTGATGGGCCTGACTTTTGGGTCACAGCAGTCAAGAACTGATGTGCAAACCCTGTCCATCCCTGCACGAAGTGGCTGGCGACAATCCCCATGGAGGAGTCAGTCTGGACCCCTGATTAAACATGAACAGAGCCCCCTGCCAATACTCGATGGACTTTTAGCATAAACAAAAATTAATCTCTGTTGTGTTAAGCCACCAGGATTTCTAGGTTAATTTGTTTCTGCCGCATAACACTGCCTACCCTTTAATGGTGAGTGGCTCTTTGAAAATACACCCAGATTTTACACAATTGTGGTATACCTGGGAAAATTAGTGGATGCTAAAAATGTGCAAAAAATACCTTGTGTTTATATGGAAGACTAGGTTCAGATAATTACAAACGGTGCTTTCATCTCCATAAATGGCCAGCAGGACACTGCAGAGTTTGTGTAGCCCAGGAATTGTCAGTGTTGTAAAGGAATGTCCAACGCATGGCAGAATGTTTCTTATCCTTGACTCTTATCATTGGGCGAACAAAATGCCCCAACAAAGGTTCAAAACCTCCCCTAGAGGAAGAATAGCTCTATACAGTCAACATGGACTTGACTGGCCAAGTGGTACATTGTGGGGGCTCACCAATGAGTGGTTCATAGAAAACAGTGTCTTAGAAATTGCACTGTGTTCCACAAGATGTTTAAAAAACAAAAAGGCAAAATAAACAGATTCTCTGGTCACAGGTTGGTAAATGCTGGGCTAAAGAGTGTGAGAGTATAAAGCAGGTTCCCGAATGTCTACGACATGAGCGACGTGAATCCCCACAAGGGAGACGCAGCATCCATCACTACTGCCTGTGTTCATTTTGAGCAGGAAGGCCTTCTGTTCCAGAGCGTCTGCAGAAGTCAGTTGCATGGGGTACACAATCTTCTCCACATTTACAGGTGAGCACAATAAGGCCAGAGAAAGTAAGAGGCTTGTGTAAAGTTCTCCATGAGTTAGTAGCAGAGCTAGACTTAGAACCTACCCATAAAAATCGATATTCTCAGCTATAAAAAGGAATTAACACATATGCTCCAAAGTGGAGGAAACTCAAAAACATCATACTAAGGGAAAGAAGCCACACACAAAAGGTCGACATACTATATGATTCCATTTATATGAAATACCCAGAATGGATAAATCGACAGAGACCAGGTGAATCAGGGGAAGGGGAAGACTGTTTAATGGATGTGGGGTTTCCCTGTGGGGTGATGAAGTGTTTTGGAACTAGATAGAGGTGGTGGCTGCCTAATGCTGCGAATGTACTAAATGCCACAGATCTGTCCACTTTAAAATGGTTAATTATGTTATGTGAATTTTATCTCATTAAAAATGAATAATAAGTTTAAAAAACAATATTCTTTTCTCTATCTGTGCTCTTATCAGTTTGAGTTCCCCAATATACTAGAAAGCAGCATAGCAGTGTGATCTCTTCCACATGTTTTCTCATACTGCAGCTACAAATATTTTTATTACTTTTCATTTTCTGGTTATTGTGTAAGGAAGTAGATGCCATAAACCTACAGTGAATAGAATTTGATAGGGATTGATTATAGGCTGAAAAAGATAATTCCGCTACTTTGAATGGGGTAGAGTGGTTTCCTATCTACCAGCTACTACAAGCTAGAGTTTGTGTTCTGCCAAATAGAAATATCAGGGCATTGGAGTCAGATGAACAGAGGTTCAAATCCTGACTCCATCACTTGATAGCTATTCAGTTATAGCAAGTTATTCAGCTTCTCTGAGCTTCAATTTCCTCATGTGATACGGAGCAGTAATACCTACCACACAGGGTCACTGGGGGAATTAATTGCAATGATGTACGTAAAATGTCTGGAACAAAACCTGAATCCACAATAGGAAATCAATCCAAGTTCCAGTACTTCCAAGCACACTACTTTCCTGGGGAGCACACCAGTGGTGCCTAAAGTCTCCTTCAGAAGGCCAGAGAGGTGCCCCGATCCACGCTAGGGATTTTCTTTCTGAAGCTGAGGTTATATTTGGCTTCAGGAAAAATTTCAGAGTGAAGACTTCCTTTGTTCTCTGACTCCATGGGATGCTCTGTTGTACTGTGCAGATCAGAAAGTGGGAGTATGGGGCAGAATATATTATGCATATGCATGTGTTTATAAAATAACAAGAATCTCTAGAAGGGAACCCCTACATAATCAAGTCTGTCAGAAGAAAGACTCTCTGGAACCTTCATCTTTTGATCAACTGGGAACTAAGTGGGCACTGCAAGAAAAAACAAACACCTTTAGGCACAATTAACATGCTTCTTTAATGTACTATGGTCCTTTTCACCTCTACTCTCTGTTTTAATAGTATAAAATCATATTTTAGAAAAAATATTGGAAAAAATCATCTTCATTTAAGACAATTCAGTAGTCATCTAACTGTACCCTGTGCTACACGCAAGCACTGATGAATTACATATGGCAAGTTTGGGAGATTTGGTTCATATGAGCACATTGAATAGACTTATCTGCAGCTAAACCACCAAACTGGTGAATTATCCAGTTTGAAAAAAGAAAAAAAAAAGCAAAGGTACTAATTCTAGTCACTTGGAACTCAGCAAGTTTAATTCAATGTGGTTTAATCCATTCTTGAAAACTGAGGTGTAAATTAAAACATTTTAATTACTAAACTGCTTCTATAAAGCCTCATTTTCAAACAACAATTCCTGCATTAAAGAGACGTTCATTTCCATATCTCAGAATGTGTTACCGGCATGCGCCATGAAGGAGCCCAAAGACAAGAAGCCTTTTCCTAAGAGAAGCCTAGCCAGAGAGAAAGTGAGTTAGCTCCTACTTTTTAAAGGTTCTATTTCTTCTTAATTCCAAGGTGAGGGGAAACACAGATAAAGTCTCCTGTTAAAAGCCAGTTCTTCTCCCAAGAGCTTGGTGGTGATGAAACAGGGAATGGGAAGAATGAAGGGGATGTGAGAAAGAGTGTGGGAAGAAATCTTTTTTTCTGTGAAAATACAAAGCAAGCTCCCTCAGGGCCTAGTAATGAGAAGGGAGGGCATATGAGAACTCTCTGGCACCCTGTCCCCAACGAGCAATGTGAATCATGGGTTCAAATGCTCCCCACTCACAGGACTGACCTGAAGCCATGATGACAGCCACTGGGCAAGTATCCAGGGATCTGAGTGTTGTGGTGACATCTCCTGCCACCCCAGAAGCCATTTACTTGGCAATCAACCAGTAAGGCCTATGTCTATTTAATTGACAACGTAAAGAAAATCTGCTGGGTTGTTTGTAATAAAGTAACCAGCAACTGAAAGGTGATGTGAGAGAGTTAATGGGTTTCTTCTCAGTGCAGGTTATGAGACAAGTCATGTGTATTAAAGGGAGTTGTTGGAACTGGGTAACCCCAAAATGAAAATCTGGATCTTAATAAAAAAAAATCTGTATTAAAAAAAAAACTGAAAGGATACACCCCGAATTATTAACAATGGTTATTTGCGGTAATATAGTTTTATCTTTATTTTATAATTAAGAAAAAAATTTAATATGATAATCTTACATTTAAAAGACAAAATGCAGTTTGGACCAAAGAATAACATAAAGGAAGGAGCACAGAAGGATAAGTGTATGATCCAGTACTAAGAAAACAGACATTGTAAAAATAAACCAACCCAAACAGATCTCAATCCTATGAACGAGAACCAGTTGCCTGGGCAGTTGGTTGAATAACTTTAAAAAAACGTTAAAGAGTAAAACATATGGTCTTTTATGATAAAGACATGATTTAGGATCCTTTGATGGCCCAATTTAAAACCGAAAATGATTACGTGACTATTACCTCGACGTGTAAAAGGAATATTATACACTTTTGTACCCCAAGGTCTGGTTCCTTTATTCTTCAACAGTCATTTTGTATGTGACTGATATGATCCAAATACTTAAAATAATCTCCCTCTGCAACAGAACTATAATATTAATCCTCTAATACCTAAATATTAAGATTATGATCCACAGAATTTCATGCAGTCTGGTTTGTAAAGGTAAAATATAAAGATAAAAATGTCCAACAATGTGTGGATGGTTGCATTACGGCCCACACATATTATGGAATACTAAGCAGTCACTAAAAAAGAATAACTTAAACCCACATATACAGACATTGGAAATATGTATATAAATCATTGAATGGAAAAAGCAAGGTACAGGAAGGACACTATACATAATATAATTTTATTTTGTTGAAAGAAGAAAGTGTGATTTTGTGTACATAATCTAGGAAGATCTTGGCCCCCTCTTCTCTAAAATATGCTCACGCTCCCACTTCATTCTGGCCTCTGCCTGAACATCATCTCAGAGAGGCTTGCCCTGGCCACTACATCCAAAGTAGAACCACCTGGAATTCTCTATTCCTTTAGCATACTTTATCTTTCTTTATAGCATCTATATTTTATATTACATTTTATATTACATTTTTATTGATTTATTGACTGTTATTACGAGAATGGCGACTTCGTCTGTTTGGTCATTGTTGTTTTTTCAGTACCAGTTCCTGCTACACAATTGCTGCTCAAATATTTGTTGAATGCATCAATAAAGAAATATAAATAAATACATGTACATAGACAGAGATGTTTGTACATATATATGTATATGTGTGCATACATGTATACACATAAGTATATACTTACATAGAGATAAAATATATAAATTTATAGTGAAAAAAATCTGAAAGCATGTGCACCGACTGTTCATAGTGACTATTCTTGGGAGTGGGAAAGATGGATGGGTAGGGAGAAGATGAGGGCCTTTTAATTTTTTACATTATATATATCCATCTTGTTGAATAATTTGAAATAAGGATGAATTGTCTTATAATTAAAAAGTCGCCTAAAACAGTCGTCATATAAGGACTAGGGTCTGTAGAACCTACATAATTGCTTTAAAAATGTCTGGTGACTACCTTTAGGTATCTTGAGTTTCTCAACTCGACGGATCAATTAAAGATATTTTAATCAGTTATAATTTCAGTATCTTAACTTTACGCAGTGGTTCTCAAACTTTTGTGTGCACAGAATTATCTGCCCAGTTTGTTAAAAATATAGTATCTCAGGACCCATCCCCAGCGATTCTGAATCTGGGTTGGGTGGCAGGAATTTCCATTTTTAAAAATATCACCCAAGGTGACTGACTCAAAGCTCACCATTTGAGAAATTGGCTCAAAGATAGAGCTGAACAGGAAAGACTGAATCAACATACATTTAATGGGGACCGATTATCTGTGAGGCAATTGTGAGTAATTAACACTAGATAAGCTTAATTAATTGGTTATTAGTGGATGAGTATTTCAGCTAGCTGCATTTGCAACTAATTTGTAAGAGCTTAAACACTGTAACTGCATGGAACAAAATACCTTGGAAGCAAAATGTCATGATGCAGATTTTGTGGTTCCACTTGTGTGCATTTTTAAATACGATTACAGTTAATAATATTATTACATTATATCTTCATCTGTTTATATAGCGGGGGTGGGGTGGGGTGGCAATGCATGGGATCTAAAAACAAAGGCCAGCGTCTGTCTCCAATGCATATTAAGAGTAGTGGTCTACCAGCCAGAAAACCTTAGTTCAAGCTCCTTTTGATCATCACGTGTATATGTCCCTTCACCAGGACTCAGTTGTCTCATTTATAAGCTGCTAGAGTTGAACCAGATGGTGGTAAGATCTCTTCTGGCTCTATTAATCTATTTTTCTCATACACACACACACACACACACACACACAAGTGTCTCCTTTGTGTACAATGATACTTCCGTTAAAGGTGTTACCATGTGTAATGCCTGCTGAAACGCTTCCAACCATCTTTTATACTCACACACACAAATACAGGTGCATATACCAAGGGTACTAATACAACCAAGTCAAACATGCATTTAGTTCTTACTTTATTATAAAAATACCCATTACAATAAACAATTTCAAGAGTTTTTAGTGAAAAATAATTTGGGGATTATTTGCTGATTCAAAGACTTAAAACAACAGCAGCAGCAGCAAACCAGAGACAAAAGGCTATAAGGCTCTGAGTCATTTTAAGGACCCTAAGATTGTGTCTGGGATTTTTATCTTTTCTACTATCCTATTTATGCTTCATCAACAAAGATTTACCCTACTAAGAACTGTTTTATATTAAAAAAGAAAAACTGAGTAAGTATACTGAAAAAACAAAAAACAAACAAACAGAAAACCCTAAAAGTCTCTAGGCAAAATGAATCACCAGCAAATACATCACCACCCATGAAGATTTCAAAATAACACCTTGAGAACAAGGAGACACAATGGCTCATTTCATATTCTTTTTCCTTCACATTTCATTCTAGACTAATCAGGGGGCTCAAACTGCCCCGCTGCCAGAATAATCCATATTCCATTTAGCGTTTCTGATGATGGAGAGGAAGGAAATGAAAGAAATGGGATGCCTCAAGAGGACGACAAAGAAAAAGATCACAAGGACACTGACTGCTAATTAGCAACATACTATAAATATGGGTAAATGCACTAGTCTTTCAACTCTCAAGCCCCTAAGTTCATATCTTAGAGGGAAGTGAAAATGTGTTTGTCAGTACCATGCTGGTCTCTCTTCTTGAAAGATGATGGACAACTGGGAGCCGGGGCCGAAGGCCGATGCAGAGAGATGTGCTGTTGCAGTAGGTGCCGCTGCTTGGCAGCAGACGCTGCCTCCGACCAGCCCAGTTCTCTCTTCCCTGAGCAACTTGTTTATAATCAGTTCTTAAAATCTTAAAACAGTCTGTTCTTTCAGCCGAAGCAGTTTCCCCCCTTTCCCTGAACAGTGCCTAGACTGTTAATCAGAAACTGGGAACCTTCACAAACATTTTTTCTGAGCCCTTCCTGAAGCACTGAAGATTTTGCCCAAGTCAGAGGAATCCTACAGGAATGGATTATAAAACACCTCCAGGCTTGGGTACTAAGTCCCAGTGCCTTTTGGGAAGCTGGATTCAATTTATAGCCCCAGTCTCTCCTTCTGAGATCTGTTGGGGAGAACATCCCCTTGGCCACACGGTAGCCAACCCTGTAGCTGTTTAAAACGATGGGATCCAAAGAGAGTTCTCGGCCAGCAGGCTGAGAATGATGGCTGAGGCATCAGGTGGTCCACAGGAAAGAAAAGATTCCGGGAGTTCTGGTATAAAAAGGTGAGAGAAGGGAAAGGGAAGGGAAAAGAAAAGAGAGAGAAGAGAAAGAAAGAAAAAGAAAGAAAGAGAGAGAAAGGGAAGAAGAGAGGTATTTTAAAACTGTCTAGAGGAAAGAAAAATGTATCTATACACACACACACAAGCACACTTTGACTTTTTCCGACTACTCTAATAAAATGGGAACATGGTGTTTTTAGACTTCTCTTAAAAGCCTCTAGCCTGTCTCTTTCCTGCTGGATTTACAATGCTAAAAAGCAAAATCCCAGAAACCTATTTCTGTTTACTTAAGAAGGATAAAGTGTTACCCCAAAACAGAGGAGCCTTTTACAGAGATTGGAAAACAAATGGTTTAAGAGCATTAAGATCTACATATCTCTCATGCCAGCACATTTAAAGTCATCAATCAAACATAATCCTGAACATACGAGGTGCAAAAGTGCTAGAAAGGCCCCATTAAAATCCAAGCCTTTTCAGGTGTACCACCCAATCCTAAGAATTATATACAAGGCAGAAATAGCTCAAGTTTATACACACAATACCATTAGGGACAATTTATCATGTCTTTAAAAGTGATATATAGTACATTGTGAAATTGCTTATTAACTCCAGAAATAACAAACCCAGCTTGTGTAAATGCACTTGAATACCCATAATTGGAATTTTGAAAACTTAAGTTAGAGTCTGTTCTTATTTATGGTTTAAACTTTCTACTAATCTACCGCCTAATTTATAGTTCAGATTTTTAAATTCATATTTTCCAATTAGCATTAGAAATTAGAGCTATTTTGACAAAAAGTTTTAAGATGTTTCAAAGAGATTCGCTGCACCAAATGCTTTAAAGAACAAAGATTACATGAACAAATTGATTCAGGGTAAAAATCTAAATAATAGGAATTTATAATTTTATCATTCAACTCTTATTTCCTTTGAAAATACTGCCAGTCTGCATTTATTTCCTGATTCTCCCTTAATCCATTATAAAGAAATACGTATGTGACTGTTTATATTCTTGGCTCGTCTACCTGATTTCATTACTCACCTTCCTTTTTTTTTTTAAAGGTACTTTTCTATAAATACAAGATTTCATGCATAAAAATAGCACTCTCCGTCTGCATTAAAATCTACCAAAGCCAAAGCTAAAAATTGTAGAAGTAAAAGGCAGAAGGTCGAAACCAAGGACAGACCTTTCTTCACCTGGGCGTGCTCCGTGCCCATTCATGTTAAAACCGGTAAAAACAACTATATTCTGAGGTCCCTTTGGGCAGCACAGGTCCCGGTTCCCAGTTTGGCTTTTAGTAGATCGATTGTGTCACTACATGGTGTTGGTCCAATTTCGTGCTCACCCTTTCACAGGACAACTGGATGTTCCTCTACCCAATGACTGACTGTCTACGTACAGAAAATCTCACCTTTCATGTTTCTTAGCAAGCTGACAACGTACACGATGAGAATCAGAGTGAGAATGTGCACTGATGTCTCTCTCTTGACTCCCACACCTGAGAAATGTTCTTCATGCCCTCACTCAGCGAACAAGCACTGTGCTGGACCATGGGCCAGGAATTCTGCTAGATGCTGGATCTACTAAAGGCACCCAACACTGAAGGAGTATATGCCAGAAAAACGGAGACAAGTGTGCAAAAAAGGATGTTACCAGGGACCCTGGAGGTGTCAGTTCTATGTGGAAGAGTGTGGGTCATGAAAGTTTACACAGTAGACGATTAAGGATTTAGGGCTACAGGCCATCACTGGAACAGCCAAGGCAGAAGCATATCTTTTTAAAAGACTCTTAAAGATAGAACCTAGAGCCAGTTAGGTTAGGATACATGAGTCTAAGAGGAGCACAAAGTGGTGTGATGGTTCCCAGGTTAGAAGAACATGGATTCAAATTTCGGCTCTCTTCTTGGTCTATGAACTTGGGAAAGGTATTTAACCTTCAGTTCTCATTGTAACCATAGAGACAACAATGTGTCTATAAGGATGTCGTGGGGACTATGAGAAACATAGAAAAACTAATTATGAAGTGTACCTTAACCCAATATTTCTCCAATCCTGTTTCATGAGATGTTAACAAGATGAAGGGGGTCTTCAGTGTGCCAAGTTAAAATGGATTTTTCAGAACCATTAGTATGCTGATGTATACTCCAACTCTTCAAGACAGAGGAGCAGTCCACAGCAGTGCACACACTTGATCATGAAGCCCTCATTTAGAGGGACACCTACTTCCACAGGGAAACACATGGGAAACAGTGCCGTAAGTCCTTAAATGTATGTATCTACTTAGACTTTATAAACAAATTTTGGAACAGATGGAGGTTATTGGAAACTATCAAAACAAGAGGATGAAAAGAACAGGTCATTTCCCAACAAATTTCAGCTTTGGTCAGCAAACAGCAACCAACTGGGTCTCTGAATTCTCTGAAGAATGTGGGAAAAACCACATCAAAGGCTCCTGCATTGACCCTGGCCCATTACCCTGCACTGCCCATCTGTGCCCCAAACCTCACTTCGAAGGTACTTCAGATACTTCATGCTCAGGACCCAGTCTTGTCCTAAGCATCCTTTATTTCTCCTTTCTCTTGGCCATGGCTCAAAATTTCATTGGCAAAGCATTCCCTCACTCTCTCCAATCTACGAAAATCCTTCTCTTCCTTAACAGCCCAGTTTAAAACTGACAACTTCCCCCCTACCACAAGAGTGATGGAAATGCTAGCTGTCTTGACTGTGGTGGTGGTTTCATGGGGGTATACATCTATCAAAATTCATCAAGTTGTACATCTGAAATATATGTAGTTTACTGTATGGGAACCATACCACAATAAAGGTGTTAAAAAATAAAAAATAAAACTGACTCCCCAAGTAGAAGTCTTCCCAGTTTCCCCCAGTTGAATCCATTTCTCCCTCCCCAGAAGCCAGTCATAAGTGGTTTGCACCTCTATTGTAGCTGTCAGCCCAGCAAGCAAGCCTTCCCCAGAGCTGTTCTTTCATCTAGGTCTCCACAGACTACAACCCTCCTCCAGAGCAGGGCTGTGTCTTTCCTTTTTGTATCTCCACAGTACGACGGACTGCACGTAAATGAGGAATAAAATGCTTGTTGCGTCAAGTGGCTTCAATTCTGATCAGTAACAGTAATAGCTCAAAGAATAAGAGATTATATTCCAATAAAGAAATACAAATTCTATTAAAGTCCAATAATAATTAAGTGAAAGGAACAACACGCACTGTTAATATTACATGTAGTTACTTAACGGGCCTAAAAACACAGTGTGCTTTGACCTATCACAAAGATTTCCATATTGTTGCCAGAAATACTTTAGTGGGGAGTTGTAAAAACCCTGGGAACACGTCCAGATGCTTGCTGAACGGTTTCAAAACTAAAAATACAACCCAGGGGGTCGAGACCTTCCCCAAACACCTGGATGTCCATATTCCCGGTGCAGAACATCCTTTCAATGATGTCCTTTCCCAGGTGGTGTCTCCTTTTTCATTTCTAACTTCCACCCTCCCAACCCGATCCCAACTACTCACTAGTTGGCAGACAAACCCCTTCCAACGTCAGGAAAAAGGTAAGAATGATCCTTGTACATTTTATCCCAAACTTTACTCACAAGGAAGGAAGTTGATTAAAGCTTCATCTAGCAGACAACCTTCCCCCAGCTGTGTCTAGTCATGAGCAGAATGATGATTATGTGCATTTGAGCAAAACATTAAAGAGGAAAGCTCTGTAAAAATTAGGAATGGTTTAGAAGTAAGAAACAAACTGGGCTGTATATTCCGCAGAAACAACATTAAAGACACCAGGCCAGCTCTGTAGCTTCGGGGCCTCCAAGGAGGAGGCAGGGAATGGTTCAAAGAGCTATTGGAGTGTCAGGCCAGCTCCTAAAATGAGACTGTGAGTTCCCTGAGCACAGGGGCCCATGTTTTCTCCATCACCGGGAAGCTCCCCACCTCCAAGCCATGCTGTTCAGCTCTCTGGGTGTGGACAGGCACGTGGGTTAGAGGAACTATCGTCATTAGCAATCTGCCCTATTTCCACATATTTCCTCCCAGTAAGCCCCCTTCCACCGCTTCTCCCAAAAGAATAATTTTACTCCAGATGCAGTGAATTGGCTCAGACCATCCATACATTCATCCCTTCAATCATGGGAGTCAGTTGGGGAAAAACCCTAGTTTAGTTTGATGTGAAATTACCCATATGACAATTTTCTGAACTCACTGCCCTGTATGTATTATTTCTTTAAAAAACAAATAAAGAAAAAAATCTGTTTACTAATGTGCCAGGCACTATTCCAAAGGATGTATTTACCTTTCCTTAGAGATCCTCCCAGACATTTCCTTCATATCTGAGAGTTAATTACGATTTGGGTCAGTGTCGTAATGGGCTGTGCTAACAAAGCTCACTTGTGTAATTTCAGTCTACTTTCACTAACCTACCTTCCTAACTTTGCCTCCTCTCAGCCAGACGAACCAAACTACCCACCCTCTCCAATCACCCAACATGCTTTCCCATCTCCCTGCTTTCACCTTGGACGCCCATAATGATCAGGCAAGAATGTATAGGTAGCATGCCTTTGGCCCCAGTGCCCGACTCATGGTGTGCCTTCTAACTAGCAAGATTTTTAAGCCTATCTCAAAGATCATCTCCTTCACAAAGTGAGGACCCATCCTCCCATCCCTAGGCCAGAACTGATCTCTCCTTCCTAAGAGTTTGTTGATACCACCTTTTGACATTTACAATTTGTACAGTGTATGAGAACTATTTGTCTATTGAGTCATTCTTATTAGACTCAATTCTTTGAGTGTTGGGACCGTTGCTTCTCCCATGGCTTTCAGCTTGTGCCTAATAATATGGATGATCCTAATCAGGGGCTAATACTTACTGGGAATTGTACTGTGGACTAGGCAGTGTTAGACATTGCTTTTCTTATTCTATTCTCATCATTCTACTAAATACAGCCAAACTGTTTCATGCCACGTTCCAGATGAGAAACCAAGGTTCAGAGAAATTACCTTGCTAGTCATTCCTAGATCATAGCTAGTACGTAGACGAGTTAGGTCCTGTATAACTTTTGTTATATTTATCCCCAGACACCTTATATTTTCTAATTGTAAATGGCGCCTTTATTTTAAATTTGTTTCACTCTTTGTTTTCAGTTTTGTTGTTATCTAGACATACAAGTGGTTTTAGGTACATTTTTTTGGAATCCAGGTAATTCTACCTTTAGTCTTTTAATGGATATATTTTACCATTTGTGTGTAATGAAGTCTTAAGGTAATGAGTATCTTTATTCCTTTCCTGAAAATTATAAGACCTTAGATAGCTTGAACTGTGATCACTCCCCTAACTTCCACTAATAAGGTAAAATAGCAAGAGTTTTCATACTTTTGTCTAAATGACTTCCCTCCCAAATTAAACACTATTATTTTATTTAAATTGTAAATGTCAATCTTACAACACTTGTTTAGATTTGTACTTAGATCTAACGATTCTTTTGTCGGCTTTTCCTTCTTGAAATTTTGATGTTCCAGAGGCATTTTCCTTCTTTCTGAAGTACTTTCTAAAAAACAGTTCCTTTGGTGAAAACCCACAGCTGGTAATCTCTTGGTTTCTGTTTACCTAAAAATGTTGTTTTGCTCCTTATTGAAAGCCACTTTGCTAAGAAGAGAATTCTAGGCTGGCAGTTATTTTCTCTTATAACTTGGAAGGCGCTATTCTACTGCCTTGTGGCTCTGATTCTTGCTAAGATGCCTACTTTCAATCTCATTTATCATTTGTTTATAAGTGATATGCCTTTTTATCTCTAGTGGCTTTTACTTCTTGTTGGCTCCGGTGATCTGTAGTTTTACTACGATGCGCCTAAATGTGAAATTCTTCATATTTAAGTTGCTTGGCATATGTTGTGAATTTGTGGCTTTATGCCTTTGGTCAGATTTGAAAATTCTCAGCTAGTATCTTTTCAAAGATTGCTCCTCTAATTTCTCCTTCTGCAACTCCGACTTGATGCTTCCTAGACCTTCTCACTGGGACCTCCATGTCTCAACATCTCTCTTGTGCTCTGTCTCATTTTCTCTGTACTGAATTCTACATAATTTCTTTGGATATATTTTCCAATTCACTAGTTGTCTCTTTAGCTTTGTTTAATCTGCTTTTAAACTCATTCATCCAGATTGTAATTTCAAAAGTTCTACACGGTTCTTTACAGTCATTTTAATAGTTTTCTATTCCTTGATCATTTAAAAATTCCGTTTCTATTTTCTGTAAATACACATACTCCTATTTTGTATTCTATGTTGATAACACCAATATCTGAAAACCTTGAGAAGTCAAAATGTGTTATTTGCCGTTTGACTTTTACTTATGGTAATATCTTTTTCTTTGTGTGTTTGGTAATTTTTTCTTCTATAAGCTCATATTTTGTTAAGTTTAATCTGTAGAAATCCAGAGAGGCTAATTTAGGGATGCTTTTTTTTTCCAGAAAAAAAAAATTTGTTTACTTTAGCTAGAAGCCAGCAGATGTGACTTACCCAGGACTATTTTAACCCTTTTGAGTGTCCTGGTTAAATAGAAGCATTTCAAGTGCAAATCTCCCACTCTGTGTGTTTGTGTGTGTGCATGCACGAGCATTTGCAAGTGTGTGTGTGTACTCCTCCATCGTAGGTCCCCAACTGTGATGCTGGCGGTTGCATTTGGCCCCCAGACAGTTTAGGCTTTCTTATTCACTTACAGCTCACTGCTCTGTTCTGGTTTCATCTCGCTGTTTCCTTCTTTCCCTCCTTGGAGATTTCCTTTAGTTTCTTGAAAATTCTTCAGCACATCAAATAATGCATTTTAACTTATCTAATGTCCAGTTTTATCATAGGTGGAGATACTGCCTCTGTCTCGACTAACGTAGTTTTCATTTTTTTGGTTGTTGTTCAGCACAAAAGTTTGAAGGTTTGAGCAGTCGATAAAATCTCTACCATTAGTTTCATTGTTTTCTAGAGGTTTGCATTTTACTTTTATTTACAGAATAACAGACTGTTACAATGGAAAAGCATCCAAGTGATTATTTAGCACAGTGTTTTCTACTGGAGGCACTATGGGTACCTTGGGCAGGATGAGTCTTTGTCCTGTAAGACTTTCCCAAATGCTGGACATTTAAAATCCCTAATGTCACGTAACTGAAATGATTAAAAATAGCACTCATTTCCAATAGGCTCCTAGACTGAGAACTTTGACGCTTAATCCTTTCATTTTACAGATGGAAATGTCTGTTTTTAAGATAAAGGGCAAAACCCAGAGATGGCCCATGAAGAGTCTAAATGTGCTCGAGCTCTCCTCTCTGCCTCTGGGCTCATTGGACCACATTCTCCCTCACTCTCTGTGCTCGAGCCACGCTGCCTTCCAGCTCCGTGGTGTGCCGTACTCCTTTCTGCTGCAGGGCTTTTGCTCTTGTCTCTCTCTTCTGCCTGGTGGACTATTCCCATCTCCCGCTCTTCTCCACTCGCTCTGCCTGCTCTTACTCATCTTTCAGATTACATTTCAAATGCCACTTATTTAGGAAAGTGTCCCTGACCCCCAGACTAGGATCAAGATCCCCTGTTACATGCTTTAATAGCTCTTTGGATTTCTGTCAACCGATTTAATATGGCTAAAAATTTATATATTGCAATGACTATTTCCACCAGTAAGCTGTGAAGTCCATGATGTCTGGTTTGTTCACCACTGACTGTACCTAACAAGTGTCTACCACATAACAAGGGCTCAAAAATATTTATTAAATAAGTGAATAACCTAAAAAGACACTCATGTATGGCCCATCCAAAGAAGGATGGAAAAGTTAAAGTGAAGACTTCCTTGACAATGTCCATCAGGACCTGGGGTGCAAAAGAAATAGTCTTAAATACTAATTTACAAAACCTTTCTGCTGCCTTCTGTTCTCCAAATGGAAATCTCTCAATCTAAAGTATCTCAGGAAAAAAAAAAAAACTTTTCCTTGCTAAACTACTGTGACAATTGAGCCTTGCAAACAATTTTTCATTCAAGATGTTCAATAACTTCACATTTAATGCTAATATATATCTTCCAGAAAGCCAATATCGTGGACTGCCACACAGACTTATTGAAAATCCTTAACCTATTGCCAATAGGAATTTTGGATAATTATGGATTTTTGAAGTTTTTCAGTTAATAATTTCAACAACGATCTGTTTGCCACACATTTTGGAAACCTGAATCCCGTTATCTGTATATTCCGTCTGTTTCCTTGGATTGATCCATCAACATGACTCTATTTAAAAGCTACTTGCCCGTGCTGGTCATCTGCCCAGGAAAACAGAAAAACACACCCACATACTTTTTGTCTCAATGTTCATCGGAGAAACTGACCCTGCTTTTCCCCTCACTGTGAACCCCTTCTGCTGCCACACACTACACGAGATTTACATCGCTGTGATTTCTTTCACACTATGCCTTGTGACCAACATCTGCCAACAGCTTCTTGGGTTAACTTGACTTTACAAACTGACCAAGCCCATAAAAATCTCCATGAATCGTCAAGGACCCAACTATCTCAGTGTCTACCTGTCCACTAAAGCACATAGGAGCTCTTTTGAATTCTCTATAGTTATCCAGAGAAGGAAAAGAAAATTCCCTTCAAAGACTCTTATTTTTTTGAGAATGCCCTCCTAAAGACAATTTCTCATAAGAAACTAGCTTGGTCAGCCAACCATCTGGCACGATGGAGCCATGGGTGGTCTTTTTGTTTTTCCCACAAACTTATGGTAAACCACAAAATAGTGAACCAAATATAAACTGCTGCTGTCTACATATTTTTTCCCCTTCAAGTGTAGTAAGGTTTCATTCCACTCTTAAAAAAAGAAAACCACTACCCCCTTAGACAAGGACAGGAGTAAACAATAGACTGGGAGAAAAAAGACAAGTAATTCACATTCGATAAAGCTGGATGCCTAGTGTTCCTGCACTCTTAAAAGGCCCAAAGGAAAACTGCTTCACAAGACTCGAGACCAAGCTTGGCACAGCTACAAAATGTCAGGATAATTCCTTTCTTTAAACAATGCACTCAGCTCAGTGTGAACTGAGCACATTTCCATAAGTAAAATCAACTTACTGGGACCACGCAGAGGAGTTACTTCCCCTAAAACCCATTTCTCTTTGGAAGAAACTAAAAAACCATGAACACCCTTTCACCAAGTAAGACATGGCCTTCTAGAAAGAGTTGAAGGGAAAATAAAATAGAAGGGAAAAAAAAAAAAAAAAGAGCAACAGCATGGGCTTCTAGAGAGAGGTGATGGGGGAAAAAAACTGGAAGGAGAAAATGGAACAACAGCAGAAAGGATGGTTAACGGGAGGCTGTGGCATTTCCCCAGCAAGCAATATGAGCTTAATTGAGGCTGACGCATGACAGACTCGCACGTGCAGCATCGCCCGAGCCCCGACGGAAGCTGCTGACAGAGGGTAAACGGAGCGCGGCGGCGGGGCTCGCCCTGGCCTGGCGTGGTGACGCGGGGCACGCAGCCTGCCAGGGGATGGCACGAGGGCTAATGAAGGGCAGCGCCTGTTTTTAAAATTCTTCTCACTTACTTTGGGATCAGACTCTACACCATGAAGCCTTCTCAACCTTTTAGTGCTCAGTTAAGGATATGTGACACTTATTTAAAAATTAATGCATTCTAATCAATTTCAAGTTAGACAGTGACGAGTCTGCAAAACAGGGGAGACAAAAGGAGAAAAAGGCAGGGGAAGAGAAGAAAAGAATGAGAGGGAACGAGCGCTATGGATATGGAAGAGGTGGGAGGCATGAGAAATATGGCTTAAGTACCTCCGTGTCTTTGAACATCTTTGTAGGAAGAATTTTGTAAAGGTAGACAAACCAACGTAAGAAGTCAGGGGAAATAAAACATATTCTTCGTATAGTCTCTCTAAGTCTAAGAGCCAAAGTGTGAAAAGACAAATGCAAAAAGAAAATTTTGACATTTGTAAAAACAATACAATTGTAACTTTTTAAAAAGACCAACTTTTTTTCCCCAACCATCACAAGACTACCAAATAGCCCGTTATTAAAACATTTTCTTCATTGCCCCATTGTGGGAAATCTTCCAAAATGACTGAATATGTGCTTTAATAGAAAGACATAGTAATGTTTATATACTCTATTGAAATATTAACAGTAAGAAAAAATAATCACCAGTTTTAATTACGATCATTGTACAGAAGACAGAAAAAAGAAACAGACTTTTCCATTTCACAGCCACATTTGTGAAATATTCAGGTCAGAGGCAAATAAATGGTAAAAAATTGTGTACTGATTAAGTGTTCAGATGTGCAAGCATAAGTCTCTATTATTTATCTGTTTTACTTCTCTTATTGTCATTAGAGGAAAGTCCTTAATTGCCATTTTTATTTACATGTTCTAGGGACCTGAAAATCACACATATGGAATCCATATTTTATAGGTCATTATCTACAAAAGACTTCTTTTAAAAAGGTGCTTGCCATTTTAGTATAACCAGTGGAGGCGAAGAAAAAAAATCACTCTGGGTTGTAAGTATAAAAGATCAAATTTATATAATGCAGACCAAGTTTAACTTAGACTGAAAACCTGTTGCCTAATTTTCTATCACTCCTCACTTAAATCAGGTTTACCTTTCTAGGTCTCTCTAGAAACAAATCTGTATCTAACCAGATCAAGCCCTGATGACAGAATTATGAGAGTAGATATATTTGGTTTAGAGTCACATGGAAATCATGACACCTCAGTTTTCAAACTCATGATAAAATGACAAAAAAAAAAAAAGGAATTTGTGAATCCATAGGTTTGTACCCAAAGAAAAATAACTCAATAATATTTACCTTTTTCTACAAATAGGCTTAACCAAAGATGACCATTTTTTCAGATTTTAAAATAAGCATCACCCATCTTTTTCTTTGCCTTCTGGATTTGGTTTTCATACTACAAAGATATCAATTTAGAGTAGTGACATTAAAATTTTATTATTTTCTAATGACATCATCTTGATTAGCACTAAGTGACTTGAAAAGTCTTCCATAGAATCATATACTCCCTCTTTTACAACTTAGATTGAAGAAGGTCATATACATGTAGAATGTATACAAATGACCAATACAGGCTGCTAACTTACCAGGGAGCTTTTAAGGAATTTACATACTGGAAGCCTAGGCAGCCAATAAGACCTTCTAATCCTTTCACAAGTTGTTTGTTCAATAGCATGTTAATAAAAACAGTGAGGAGCAACGGCAATAAAGAGCATACAATAAGGCTCAGCAGATACACATTTTTTTTCTGTGTCTGATAAGAGATCTTATTTGTAACTTGTTCCTTGAACCACTGGACTTCAGCCAAAGCACGTAACACTACTCCATTACTGCTTCCTGTTGAAGGTGCGTAGTGTCAATGCCACCATGCTGGGACAACTTTCATTACAAATGGCTGAGATTAAAAACTGATACTGGTTTCTTTACGTTGGTATAAGGAAATCTAGGAGGAGGTGAGAGTCAACCGTGTTAAGTGAGCAGCACAAATCTGCCTGAAAACAACTGACAGTCACTCTCCCTTCATTTGTTGATTGGACAGTTTAGATAGTCTAGATACATTCTGAATTTTAGAGGGGAAAAAAATTCTTAAATAAGCATTTTGTCTAAGTGTCAGGTAATAAGCTATCAATGCAAAACAAAAGAAATGTGAACACAAATTTAATTATCCCTTTGAATCAAAATTATTTTATGTATAAGGTTGTAATATTGGAGTCAATTATCTAAGAAATGTGGGTAGAAGATAAAAATTGATGGGATGACTTCAAAGATCCTTTCCAAGTTAAGGATTCTTTGACTTTATGGCACATTTTGCTTGGTGTTTTGGTCTGGGAGATACCTCTGAAAGGAGAAGGAGACTACGAGCCTCAAGAGATGATTGATTTGGGGGGCTTTTACCTAGAGCATCAACAGTAATCATTAATCATTGGAATCTTTTGAAGCTCTTAAGGACTCTACTGGGGCTGCCTGTGTTTTCCACAGGCTTAGCCACAGAGCCATCCTAAGCAGATGATCTTGAAAAAACTTGAAAAAAAAAAAAAAAGACTAGAAAAGTATGCACTTTCTCTGACTCCTCTGGAACACTGAAGATGATTTTAATCGGAAGAAGACATGTTAAGTGCACCTCGTTTAAAACTGATGCTACGTGTATATAACAAGCATTTGGTCTAGCATCTCTCAAGCCTGAATATTTTTATGAACTCAGTATCTGTGTGAAGGGTCAGCTTTTTTCTCTTTTCCTGTGTATTTAGCACAATTGGAGGGGGGAATATTTCACTTAAAAGCTGGGGTGCAGTCTTTAAAAATGTCTGGGACTACACTGGAGTTATTTCATAATATGGCTAAACTTCTCCATCCTTTACAAGAGTCACAGTCCTATTCAGAATGAAGTGATTTGCATAAGGGGCTTCACCAGCAAGCCCCCTACCATGCGCATTTGAGACCACTGGTCCATGAGGCATCACTGAATTTGCCAAACAAACAGTGCATTTACCTCACCAATGTGATTTTTTTTCACTGAGGGGTGATGATATGGCAGGGAGGGGTGCACACTAGATAAATACTCACAATAATTTCATGATGACAGAATATTCAGAAGAAAGACTTTAAGAATTAGGATATTTCTTAAAACAGGAACATGGCTTCTATGCAGAAATAGAGTCAAATATTTAAATTAGTAAAATCTACCATATTATTCATTTTTCTATCCAATATTTACTGTCTGTCTACTATATTCAAAGTATTAGATTCAGGAAGGGGATTTTAAAAATTAATAAGATATGATCCCTATCCTCAGAGTTTATACTCTCAAATTATTTTGGAGTTTTTTCATCATTACCATAAATGTAATTATTTTTAAAGCTACTTCTTAGCCACCCAAAAAGACATTTTATATCTTTCTAATGATCATCAAAGCTGAGACCATCTTCATTAATTTACCCATTTAAAATGTTTGTTCAACATTACTTGCTTCCTGTTCTCAGAGTAAGTTCTTCTTTTAATGAATTCTCTTTCAAAAAGCAAAACTATACCTCTTCACTTAATCCCTCCACAAAGCATATACCTAGTTTCTTCAGAAGCCGTAAGCAGCACAGTTTAAGAGGAACTTCTTAAAATTTACTGATATATAAATAAAATAAGATCCACTGAGTCTTTATCATAACCCTATATCCCACAAAAAAATTTTTTCTGATGAGAATTCTTTCTATAGATTTTAACCCCATTCCATTCCATTTTTACTTCCAACCCCACTTTTACTAGTTAACTTAGTTAAGACAATTTCTAAAGTACAAATATTTGACTGAAGGTCTAGTGATTGCAAAAGCTGCTAAATCTCATGATAGCTATACCAACAGACAAATGCTAATTAAAATGCTGAAGGATGAAAATGCATCCTGATCATTTAATCCCATTTCCAAGCAGTTTGGAAAGAGTAGAGTAAGAAACAAGAGGTGTTGAAGATTTTATTTTTCTGACCAAGAAAGGTCAGCTACAGTGTATCAGAATGTGGCATCTTAAGAAAGTCATCATTTTAAATGCTGAGATTTCAGCGAGTAGAATAGTTTTCAAATATTAAAATCTCTGTGGTAGGTTCTGACCTTAGAATAACAAGAAAATGACAGGTGCTTATTTTTCCACATATAAAAATGACACTTATTGTAAGATTGTTATATAAAAGGCCTATTTCCCCTTCATGAAAGAAATAATTACACCATTGACTCAACATATTTGCCAGCATGTCTATATGTGGTTTAAGTGGTTCTTTCAGTGACCTAAATATAGAAAAGAACTAATATCTACAAACTTAAAAACTATGGTCCAGTGGCCCACGGCCCTTGTGTATCATTTTTCCTTGGCAAATCATTCACACCGCTTCCTCAAGAACCCCTTAAGTGTTCTATTTATACACACGGTGCTGTACTGATCACATCTAGAGGACTGGGTGTACTTTGTTGTAAAAATGAAACAGCTGGTTAAACAGACACGTAACTGTACTGCAAATGATGTGGAAGTCCCCGTCTAATACTACTGGGAGGACGTCTTTAAGTAATTCTAAAAGGGCTTAAAGTGAAACTTTTCAAAGGAGGAAGGCAGGGGGTGAGTGTTTGTATTTCAGAAAGCATTTACAGTAAGTGCTGTGTGAGCCGGCCTCCAAGATGACATGACACCCCGTGATTCCCACTGCCTGGCATCCACACCCTGTGTAGTCCCTGCCACACTGTATCAGGGTTGGTCCATGTGATGGGTAGAACACTGCACAAGGGATGATATGTCAACGCCAAGATTAGGTAAAAAGATATCAGGGCTTTTGTCTTGGCTGTTTTCACCTGCACTCTCTCTTGGACCATTTGCTCTGGGAGAAGCCAGTTCCCATGCTGTGAGTACTGTCACCTCTGGAGAGGCCCAAGGGGTGGAAGAAAACTCTGAGGTCTCCAGACAGCAGTTATTTGAATGAGCTTGGACGCAGATTTTCCAGCCCCAGGCAAGCTTTCTGATCCCTGCAGCCCATATGGGGTGATGCAAGCAGGAAGACTCGGTGAAGGAGGAGAAACTCAAGGAGGGGAAGATTTAGATCAGACTAGCACACGATGACCCAAAGATTGTACGTGGCTCACAGATGAGTTTTGTTTGACCCACACAGGGTTTTAAAAAATGGAGAACTTCCATGAGAATATTTGAATTTCTTGCTTTGCTTGAAAAGTGGGACCATCTAGTAATTTCAAATTCACCCTCCCTCACAGTTACCTCTTCTAGGGATAGGCTATATGCTAGTTTCCCCCAGGCCCCTTTGTCCTATGCCCGACCTACTTTATTCCTTTCCTTTATCTGTCAGGTCTTCCTAAGTAAGCATCATTGTGGAGGGAAGAATTACGGGGGGCTGCAAATATAGGATGGACTTGACTGAATAGGTATGATTCTTAGCTATAATGAAAACACCTATTGTTTTCACCCCATCTGTCCATTCTACTCCTGATGGAGACAGACAGAGAGGTGGGCTTCCAGCGTCTATGGAACTGTCTCTGGAGGTAGGCAAATCCATGCAATTAGAAGCAGCACACTTGGCTACGGGTTCAGAAGCCAGAGAGGCCGTAGTGAAAAAAAGTGAGCACAGCTATGAGCTTGTCCTTCTTCTTCTGCTTGGAAAAGTGGGGGAACCAATTATCCCTTCTTCTTCTACCTCCTGGATTACTCTTTTACCCTCCTGCACATTTCCTTCCCTTTTAATACAGCTCCTAGTGTGCACTATGCCCAGCCTCCTCAGGATAAATACATCAGGGGGCGAAGAAAGGGAAGGAGATACCACACTGATTGTTCCACATCTGTTACCCCCAGGAGCCAGGTCTGGGTTTGTCACACTCTTGGGGATGAGGGGGACTTGGAGGGGGTCAAGTAAAAATCTGTGGAAGGTGGAGCCTGAGCATGGTGGAGATTAGGTTGGAAAGGCAGTTGGACGACTTAGTGTGGGTCAGGAAGACCACTGAAACCAAAAATAACCCAGCTCTAGGGGAAAAAAGGTTACCACATACACCGAAAGGAATTTTTCGACTTTATTTTCCCCCTGCACAAATTTTCAGAAGAGGCTAATCACAAGAGAGATATAATAGTCGGACAAACATTATGCACATGTACACAGTTATATATTTAACTAATAAATTAACTCTAAATTGACAACTTCTAGATGGTGAACCCACTTGAGTTGAGGGAAATGTCCATTTCTGACGTCTTTTTATTACACTATTCTAAATGAGAGGAATACCTCATTTACTTACATGGGTAAAATTGTACTCAGTGATCACCACTGCATACTAAGAAATATGCCACTAATTAGCCAAGGTCATCAGATCATAAATTATACGTGAAGGATCAGAAATTTGATGTTTTGTAATCTCTTTTAGACTTTAACTTTCGCTGAGTTTAAAAAATTTTTTTCAAGTTCATTTATTTGTTTTCTAGAAGTAGCCTGGTATACAGGAATATGCACAAATCGCTCCATAAGAAAGAGGTGCTATGTAGAACCAGACTGAAATCTAGAAGCAAAATAATCAGTAGTTTCTGTGTGCATGACAGTTTCAAATTATTTGAAAGCTCCAAGAACACTCAAAGGCATGTCCATGGACTGTAAGCAGGCAAATATATACACATACTATAAAGCCCTTTTAACCAGAATGCTGGATTTTCTCTTTTCTTGAACTTTCCAATTTACCACGTTCATAGACATAGGTAATTCCCACTTGCAGGAAGCATCTGGTGGAATGCTAGTTTAGCAAGATGCTCTATAACAAAGGGCTTGTGATCAAATAAATCTGGGAGTGCTGCCCTAGTCCCATATTTGTTTGAACTTGAGAAATAATATGAAGGATAATGTTGAAGACATTGTCCACCACATCCCACAGCATCCCTGCTGGGAGGGCCCAGGAGAAGAATGACATTCAAAACTCGGGGCTGAGGGAAGCTGTGCTTTTCCAAACCCCCTGGTATGCTTTATCTTTTGGTTACTTTAACTCAGAACTGATCAGAATTTCCTCTTTGGTCAAATAGGCAGTTCGAGGCAAGCTTATAACCCACTTCTAATGAATGTATAGAACCTTAGAGAATGAATTTCTGAATAACTTTAAGGTAGTTGTTATTATTTTCTCTTTGTCCTGCTTTTCTTTAACCGTAGTGTACCTTCGGTTCTTTCGAGACTCATGAGAAAGCAAAAATTGAAAGAGAGGATGATGGGGAGTGAGGAGAGGGAGAGATAGAGACAGAAAAGCAAAGATATAATCACAGATTACTGAGGTCCTACTTTGTGTTAGGTGTTGTCCCAATTCTTTACACGTATGAGTTTCAATCCTTTATGTGTATAACTCCTTAGATATATTTCTTTGTTATTTATTTATTTTTATGTTTAGTTTTTGTTTTGGGGGGAGGTAACTAGGTTTTATTTATTTACTTATTTATTTTAAAAGAGTTACTGGGTAGATGTATCTTCTTAATGATCCATGAAGTTGTTAAGAGCCCCATTACATAGGTGACGAAAATGAGGTATAAAGAGATTGAATAACTTACCCAAACCAACACAGTTAGCTGGCAGAGGCAATGGGGTTGGATTCAACCCCAGGCAGTCTGGCCCCCGAGCACCCACTATGCAAAATTAACAACAGACTAAATGGTTTGGCTTCCATTCTGTACTGGTTTACTCTTATCCTTGAACCACTGGTTAACTCCCAGAAGAAAAAAAAAAAGAGGAGCTTATTTCTAAAGCATGTTGATCTGGCACCGACAGCCCCAAATCCTAAATGTACAGCACACTGGGCAGTGGGAAACGCTGCAAAGAAACTGTGAGCCAGAAGGACTAAAATGAATTGCTTTTTAAGGATGATGAACTCATGAAGGTTTTATTATTATCAGGTATTGCTAAATGCCAACAGTAACTGTTTTTTCTCCTTTACAGGTAATCAGAAGTCACAGCTATGTATATGGGGGTGGGGTGGGGAGTAGGGGAGGAGGTGGGAGGTAGGGGGTGATAACAGTGGTGGACAGGAAGATATTCTTGTTTGTCATTTACTGAGCTGGTCTGAAGATGTAATTCCCCTTTTGACTGTCTAAGAAATCTGTGAGCAGACATAGAAAACAAACTTCTGGTTACCCAAGGGGAAAGGGTGGGTGGAGGGATAAATTAGGAGTTTGGGATTAGCAGGCACAGAATACCATATACAAAATAGATAAATAAGAAGGTTCTACTGTATAGCATGGGGAACTATATTCAATAGCTTGTAATAACCTATAATGACAAAGAATATATATATGTATAAATGAATCACTATGCTGTTAACACCAGAAACTTACACAACATTTTTTTTCACTGAGGTATAGTCAGTTTACAATGTTGTGCCAGTTTCTGGTGTATAGCACATATATGAATATACATATATTCATTTTCATATTCTTTTTCACTGTAAGCTACTACAAGATATTGAATATATTTCCCTGTGCTATACAGTATAAACTTGTTTATCTATTTTATATATACCAGTCAGTATCTGCAAACCATGAACTCCTAGTTTATCCCTTCCCACCTCTCTCCCCCTTGGCAACCACAAGTCTGTGAGTCTGTTTCTGTTTTATATATGTTTATTTGTCTTTTTTTTTTTTAGATTCCACATATGAGTGATATCATATGGTATTTTTCTTTCTCTTTCTGGCTTACTTCACTTAGAATGACATTCTCCAGAGCCATCCATGTTGCTGCAAATAGCATTATTTTATCATTTTTAATGGCTGAGTAGTATTCCATTGTATAAATATACCATAACTTCTTTACCCACTCATCTGTCAGTGGACATTTAGGCTGTTTCCATGTCTTGGCTATTGTAAATAGTGCTGCTATGAACACTAGAGTGCAGGTGTCTTTTTGAATTAAGGATCCCTCTGGATATATGCCCAGGAGCGAGATTCCTGGGCCATATGGTAAGTCTACTCCTAGTCTTTTGAGGAATCTCCATACTGTTTTCCAGCGCTGCACCAAACTGCATTCCCATCAACAGTAACACAACATTCTAATTCAACTCTACTTCAACTTTAAATTTTTAAAATTAAAAAATTAAAAAAAAAAAAAAGAAATCTGTGAGCATCTTATGAAAGGGGAAGGGACTTCAGAAACTCCTAGGACATATTTTGAGATCCAAAGTGTGAAAAAGTACAAGTAAAACAGTCTCAATTTCTAGGGGAAAACAATCTGAATGGGACAAATCTTGACACTTCAGAAAAGTACTGTTACTGTTGACATGGTTCAAAATCAAACCAAACACAAACCAAAACAAAACAATGACTGCTTATACTCAGAAAAAAGAGACAATGAATATGACTGAAAAATTATACAAAACCTTCTGTACCTCTGAATACATCAGTGACAAGAGCGGCTACACCATCAGGACCAAAAGACTTCTGTGGGACAGGTGTCCCTCAAAGCCTCTGGGATACGAGGAAACTGGCTCTGAATCTCATTAGGTTGTCCTCAAGGTCCCAGTTAATCAGTGTCTACATTCATCTGGGTTTAGCCTGGTACACTTAACGTTACACAATTAAATGCCACAAGGTCCAAATCAGCTTAAACAAGTCATTTTTCCCCTTGGTGCGGCTGCGTTACACAGCCGACAAGGCCATACGACTGAGGCAAAATATATCATAATTAATTACCAGACGCCTGAAGGGAACCCACTCCGCTAGTCTCCACATTTTATTTAATGGATTAAAAATAAAATACTATTAACAATAAACACTCCTGACTCCTAATAACTATTTAGTTGACATAATGACTGTCTCAGTCATGTAACAGGTTTTTAAAAAATTAAGCAGCACATTTTTGCTTAGCAGGCTATATAGACATTATCATGTAGTTCTATGTGGAGAATGATTTTTTTAAGAAATTGATCCTTGATGTGTTTCCATAAAGGTGCTTCTCTAAAGCTCAGTCTATTAAGAAAAATCACCCAAATAAATGTTTATAAAATTAACATAAATATTGATGTGAACTAGCTTGAACTCTGCTGTTTTACTGTTTGACATTTTGACCACAATTTCTCAACATATGCATCCCCTATAAACATATGGTATATAGCTGCTTCCTAAAGGTTGCCCGATAATACTCTTAATTTTAAGCTCATCAGAATGTCTTATAAATCCACAGGTCTCAATATTTCTACAATTAAAAACAATCAGAGTTTCAAGTTTATCTGAGGCATTTCAAAATTTGTTATCAAAAGGTATTATAACTATTTGAGGGTTTGAAAGGTTTCCAAATTAAAGATAAACATTTCAGGATTAAGGATCAATCTAGGAGAAAGCTTTGATAAGTCTCCATTTTCCTTAATTTTTTGAGCTTATTCTTTAAGTCCTAGGGTGCTTCGGCTGAATTTTGCTGAACTTTTGCATACCAATTGTTCATTTTCAGCAACATTCAGGGTATGCCTCTTGCATTTGTCAACCTGCCTAAGCAAAAGATTTGAGGGAAAAAAAATTTCATTCACTCAGCGAACATTAAGTCTTGGGCACTGGGCAAGGCTGAGGTCAAAGGGTGAATAAGACCTAGCCCCCAGTATAATTACTCTTAATTAAGAAAGGAATATGCTAGAATTAATGACTCAATTTTCACTTTTGACATTCTATTGCTCATGTTAACTTTAGAAATGCTCACATTAAAAAAATGCAGTCTAAGCCTGTGATGGTTTAAGAGTAGTGGGCAGAATGGATTTCTGAACAATTTTATTTTGAGGCTTAAATGGTGAGATGTTAATGATTAACTTAGTGGCACAACACGTTCCATTGGATATTCTTTGTTTTATAATGTGCCAAATGGATGAGACCTGTTACTGGGGTGAGTTACTGAAATACTCTCAAACAGGAAAGTTGGGTTGAAAGTCTACTGAATGTGCCACAATGCTGACATTTTATTTGCCACTCGTGACTGTGAGGATGACGAGAATTACTACCACCATTATCCTAACTGAGGCACACAAAATGGTGATTGAGAGACCGTTGAGGCTGCACCTAAGTTTACATGAATCTGTTTATTCCCAGGTCCTACAGCAGAGGCTTTACGCTGTACTCACGGGCAAACAGGCGCTAAGCAGAATTAGCTGGAAGTTGAAGGGGTGGACTTGAGTTTTTGACATGTCTGGAACTTTTTTGCTACCGGGTATATGATTTTATCTGGATGGCTTGCTTGGGGTGCAGATTTCAGAGAGCTTTTGTATAAAGGTGTGAAGAGATGGGTTGCTACAAGACATGGAAGAAGGAGTTTTAAGCAGAGGCAGACCTGTTACCCTAAAATTTAAGGGGCATTTCACAGCAGCAGTCAAATGCAACTTACCAGCTGAGAGGCAGCTGAATGGATGCTCCTAGGATAGAAGAGCAAACAGCTTTGAATTCTAATAAATAATTATAAACCCCCCCAAAAAATGCAGTCTATGAAATGGCCTTCTATTTAGAGCGATTGTCATGTGAGGAACTAATGCCTGGATTTTTCAGCTCTTCCTGTTCTTAATGGCCTTTAACCCCAGCAATTAGAAGAATGTGGGTTAGACTCCACCCACGTGTTTTCTTAAGAATTTATGGAAATGTACTGTCTATCTCTATGGGAATAGTTCTAGGGCACCAAAGGGCCCTAGTTGTGACCATTCATGTTCTATCAAAATCTAAATCCAGTTTCAAATGTGTTTGTTTATTCCATTTCCCAAAGTCCTTGAGAAAAATTACTCCTGAAAACACTAAAATGTGAACCACTCTCATTAACAGATAATGACACCTTACAGCACATGCCACTTCTCTTTTCTTGCCTTACTGATGATATTTGTTACAGAGAATCCTTGTTTCATGATGGAATAACTGGAGAATTCCTATTGCTCATCAGCTTAAAGGTCAAGGGTCATGCTGGTCAGTCACGCTTCTGAAAGCAAACAGGACAGACCTACTACTTCCTAGGATGAGGCATGGAACAACGAATAAAAGTGACCAAATACCAGAGAAACAGTAAATAAAAAGAATGTCGACAAAGCTCGGAGCACCTGGTTGGTATGAAATAAATTAGACCAGGCACATTTACAAAAGTTTTCCTATAGAAAGAAATGTTTAAATATGCTAAATACAGCAAATATTGTGACTCAGAATTTTAGTCCAGCATGTTTTGAATATGAGCAATAGTGTTTATGTGTAGCAGACATGCCAACCGGTTTTTACTGAACATCAATATTTATTGTCATTGGGGTATTATTGATTTTGGCTTCTTGTTGGTCAGTATTTTCCTTCAGAAAAGCACCTTGGACTTTCCTGCCTCTGTACATTTATTTAAGCAGTTCCCTTCATTCAGAATGCCTTTTCCACATATTCAAATATTACTCACTGTCCAAAAGCCAGGCCAGACTTCACCTCTCCCTCCCATGAAGATTTCCCTAATCTCAGGAACTGGAGTTAAGTACTTCCTTCTTTGACGCTCCGAAGAACATCCTTGCAACATGATTCAAGTAATCAGAGTCACTACAAGTTAGACTTATCAACCCAACATTTACTGGAATTTATCTCCTTTTTTTAGACTGTAAATGCTTTGAGGGGAAGCACAGGACTGCACTTTATTCATATTTGCCTATTCAGAATCCTTAGCATGAGGAACTGTTCTGCACACAGCAGACGGAATATTTGTATGTACATACTCATGCTCTCAATGAATGACTACAAATAACTGTCATAATGTAATTCACACCCAACACTAATTTTAAACGGTTGTAAAAATTCATTTAATCATTCATGAGTTTTTGAACATTCACTTTTGACCAGGCACTCTTTTAGGAGCTACAGACACAGCAGAGACCAAAACAGACCTGGTCTCCTGGACTTTCACTTCTGATGCCAAAAAAAAGGACATATAAATATACACTACAAAGTCGGGCTGTGATAAGTGTAGGGTAAGAGGAGAATGCAAGAGACAGTATTTCAGACAAGGTGATCAGGAAAGAGCTTTCTGAGGAGGCCACACATGAACAAAGCAAGTGTGAACTCTAGGGAATATCTGGGAGCAGGGTTTCTGGGCAGAAGTACTAGCAAGAACAGAGATGTTCTGGCAAGAAAGTGCTAGGCATTTCAGAAAGTTGGGTAAAGAAGAGTGGTAGGAATTATGGTTGGAGGGCTAAGTGGCCCAGTAACGGGAGGCCATGTGGACCATGCACAGTAAAGACTGGGTTTTATGCCAAATGTGATACAAATGACTGGATGGTCTGATCATAGGATGACTTCATCTGATTTAAGATTTCAAAGCACATGGCTGCTAACAATTAAAAAAAGAATATATGGGGGCCCTTGTAGAAGGGAGATCAATTAGGAGACCACCATAGCAGCGCAAGGCAGAGGTGCTGCTGGATCAGGGTGGTAACAGTGATGGTGCAGAGAAGTGGTCAGCTTGGGAAGTCCTTAGAAGGTAGAGCCTCCAGGAGCTGCTGATGGATTGCATGTGAGGGGTGAGACAGAGAGAGGAATCCAAGTTGGCTCCAAGGTTTTGGTTTGAAAAACGAAATGGAAACAAATTTCCATTAATTGAGATAAAGGACACTGGAAAGAGAAGGATGTGGGGAAGTAAGAGTTCTGTTCTGGACACATTAAGCTTGAGTTGACAAATAGCAGTCAATTGGACATGTCAAGTAGGTAGCTAGATGTAAGTCCACAGCTTGAGATACAAATGTGAGATTTACGGGAATACAGCCACAATCTATTTAAACATCTACATGCTTTCGAGACTATAAGGTTAAAATTAACTGGTATACTTTAAAGCCCACTTACAACCTATTAAGTATAGTGAATTTAAAAAATAAAGTTACTTTAATCTGTTGCCTACCACAACAACAGTTGACCCTAATCCCAGAGGCATAAATAAGCATGTACATTTTGGGCAAACTTTAATCATAAAAAAGAATGAAGTATATTCTACCATAAATATTTCAGCAAATAGTCATATGACAGAACATGAATGTTTAATCTAGACATCACCTCTGTCATTGTATGTTAGACAGTATGTCTGTGATTTCCTCTAGAAATTCCAAAATGCAGCCAATTTTTTTCCATGTATAAGTGAAAGTGATACTTCCCCATTATTTGCCACCTTTTTCTTTATCTCTTGTTCTCACTCTCACGCTGCACTGCATAGGATTCTTAAAAGAATAAAAATGTATTTCATATTGTCCTAGCCAACTTTGTGCTGCCGACTCAAGGGAAAACCCAACCTAATATAGGTTCCTACTCAATGTATGTCATATACACATGTGGTAAAGGTAGATTTGGGGAGACATGGGAAATCATCATTTTCCTCCCTTAGGAATAAAATTAGCTAATTCTCCTCAACTCCTCAATTCCCCAAAGAATAATTCCCCCTCATTTATTTTCAAGTGAGGCTGTTAATATAAGGAATAAAAATGAGTGGAAAATTTACCTGTCCCAACTATGACTAGTCAACCCAAAAGACACAATCTGTGTCAGCAAGGAAATAAAAGGTGAAGAAGAGACATAGTCCCAAGTCAGCTGAGGGCTGGATGGTTGCAACAGCCTTCTCGCCGGTCTTGTCTTCAGTCTCTCTGTGTGGCTTCATTCTGTTTTTTTCATTGCTAAACTAATCTTTTTGCAGCACTGTGTATTAGCCTCCTACTGCTGCTGTAACAAATTACCACAAACTTAATGGTTTAAAAGAACACAGATTTATTCTCATAGTTTTGGAAGTCTGAAGTCTGAAATGTATCTTACTGGTTTCAAACCAGGGTGTTGATAGGGCTGTGTCCCTTTTGGAGGTTCTAGGGGAAGATGTATTTCCTTGCCTTTTCCAGCTTCTACAGGCACCAACATTCCTTGGCTTGTGGCCCCTTCCTCCAGCCTTAAAGTGAGTGGCATAATATCTTCAAATCTCTCTGTCTGACCTCTGCTTCCATCATCACATTTCCTTCTCTGACTCTTAACACTCTTGCCTTCCTCTGATTAGGACCCTAGCGATTCCAATGGGATGACTTAGATAATCCAGGATAATCTTCCCATCTTAAGAGCATCACCAGTCACATCTGCCAAGTCCCTTCTGCCATTAAAATAATACATTCACAGGACATCTTGAGGGAGAGGGGCATTATTCTATCTACTGAACATTGTTTTCAAATAATTCATTTCTCAGAAATGTTTTGTGATCATCCTGGAGGTTAATAACTAGGGCTTTGAGTCAGACAACCCTGGATTTAAAACCTGCTTCATCACACATCAGCTGCGTGACCTTGGACATGATTCTTAGCTTCTCTAAACCTTAATTTCTGATTCTAGAAAATGAGGTAATAATGGTATCTATTTTATAATGATAATGAGATAATAAATGCAAAACACATGATATAATTTAGTTTAAAAATACTTATTGAGTTGCCCTCTGTGTTCCAGGCCCTGCGCTGGGATATCATATTTCTCTCTGAGTCGAGAACAAAGTGTCTGGTATTAGCAGCCCTCCACAAAGGCCTTCTCCTCCAGTGCTTGTTGGCTGTACACTCCCTGGCACCCACCATATACTATTTTGCCCTAATACTTAACTGTTCACATAAATATGCCTGCCCTAGCTAAACTACAAGATCCAAGGCTAGTATCTTCTCTAAGTCCTGATTCTATTTTAAAATAAATAAAGAAAGTCAGTCTAATGTGCCTGTCCCCCATCCACCCAGTACCAAAGACACCCACGTTCCAGCTCCCTGCTTTCTCCAGCTTAATATGCTCTTAGCCCAGTCAGACCCCTCCTTGTGTCCTGTCTGCTACCTCACTACAGACTCACTCAGCCCCAAATTCTACCCTCCTAGCTGCCGAAGCAGCCCCTGGCCTCCCGTCTCTCTCACCCTTGTTTCTCAAGGAAGTTTCTAGAAGAGTGGCTTTTGCTCTGGCTCCAGAACTAGAACACTGTTGAAGAGTAACTGGTGTATTCTGAAGAAACAGTGAATGGAGGATTGAATGAAGGAAGGGGTACCGGCAGAATCTTACTACAACCTGGTTTCCTGTTATTACTAAATCAGATACAACGTAGATTGGTTCTCTCCTCTCAAAAAATAAAATCATTTCACAAAAGCAAAGTCTGAGAAAACCAGAAAAGCCCAGTTCATGTATGAATATGTAGCAGGCCTTTCTTTACATACTTGCATTCCAGAGAGGGTCTACAGTACGTGGAAAATCAATCATGAGTCCAGGTTATTATTTTTTTTTAAAGGAGGGGATCTTTTCCATATGACACCTAATGGCGGCAGCAATAATACAAAATAAGCTTTTAAAAATTGTCCTCCATTGTTCTCCATTATTTGGGTCTTTGATGTACCCTACATTATGAGCTATCAAAGCAAGACAATACATCCAAGGGAGAGAACACTGCTAATGAAGGAAACATTAAAAGGTTATGCTTTCTCCCCATTACTTTTGTCTTCTTTGCAAATGGTTGTAAAGGTCATTTTAAAAATAGTCTGCAAGGCTACAAAGCCCTCTAAATATTTAAATAACACAATGCGGCTTATTTTTACATAGTGTTCTAAATGCACATCACAAAATGCTTCACAGAAATGTCAGTCAAAGGTTAAAGAGAATAGAAAGGTGCATTTGAAGACTGAACAGAAGGAAAACAATGATTCAGATGAGAAGGAAGAGACCTTTCAATAAACAGTACATAAACTAGCTGCACAAATGAAAATACAACCATACACTTTAGATAATTAGAGAGACTTAAGAGAAAGGGGTCAAACTGGAGACAGTCCCAAATCAAGATGTCACATATACTAGGGGAAGCCAACTGAGTCTTGGGTCTTCAAATGGTGGTCTGATAATGTTACTCCGAAGAAAGCAACTAGAATAAATTGGTGGGGGTTTTTGTTTTTGTTTTTTAGCATTTACCGTGTGCCAGGCTCTGAGCTCAGCGTTTTATTTGTCCCCTCATTTAGGCCTCACAGGTTAGGTTTTACCTTTAACATTTACAGACAAAGAATCCGACCCAGAGAGGTTCAATCAGTTCTCAGAAGTCATGGTGAGAGCGAGAGTCCAGACTCTTCCAGATCTGTCTCATTCTTGAACTTCCAATCCAAGTTAGCGGCAAAGAATGAGAACCAGACAAGAAACCAAGAAGTAACATATAGAATCACAAAGGAATTAGAAGGAAAGTTAAGAGTTTGTTTTTGGTCTTAGTTATAACAGGAAAGGTTTTTCTGAACATAAATTCAAAGAAAAACATTTTTTAAAAAGAAACAATTCTGCCACATCAAATTTAAAATTTCAGTACTTCAAGAACAGTAGAGGTGGGAAGGTGGGAGGGTAATAGCTCAGTGGTAGAGTGTGTGCTTAGCATCCACAAGGTCCTGGGTTCAATTCCCAGCAAAACAAAACAAAACAAAGCAAAACAAAACAAAACAAAACAGTAGAAAAAGCCTACTGATAAGATTTGAAAAAAGTATGCCACAAACATGAAGCACACAGAGCAGTTACTAGAAGAGCTCTTTCTTGTGTAGATCAAGAAGAGAACCACAAACATCCCAACAAAAAAGTTCACTTTCAAAGCAAAAATAAGCAAAAGAATTACAATGATTAATAAACATGAGAGAAAATAGCAGCCTTAATAGTGATAAATAAATGCGGCAAGGCCACCAGTGCATCTTTTGGATCAGTTTCAATGAAGGTTTTAGGAAAAGCAAATTATTAACCTACTTTTGCTTATTGGAGGGTGATTTGATTTTATGTATAAAAAAGTCTTGAAAATAGTCATGTGCTTTGGCCCAGCAATTTCACTCTTAGGAATGTATCATTAAGAAATAGCCAAAAATTTATGCAAAAAAATATGAATGACTATCACAACTGCAACATTAGAACAGTAAAAAAAAAAAATCAAGACAAAATGTCAAATAATTGGAATCTGGTTAAATAAATGTATGATATAGTCATAGGATGGAGTTGTAGACAGCCATTAATTTTTTTTCTCAGCAGAATGTTAGATGATATGGAAAAGTCTTCATACTGTATTAATTTTTTTAAAGCAGGCTTTTAAAATACATAGGTGTGTGTGTGTGTGTGTGTGTGTATATATATATATACGTATATATATATATATATATATATATATATATATATATATGTATATATATATATATATATATTTCAGGGTTATAAACTTAAATGCTTACAGAGAATGATAGCAAATGCATGCTGTGATATGACCAGGTTTAAAAAAGGGTGACCACATGTCCTGTCTGAACATGTTCACACATACACACATCCACCAGCCTGTGATGTTTGTTTGAATAGTTGCTAAAAAATATCTAGAGTGGTTGGTGGATTACGAGTAATTTTAATTTTCTTCTGTATGCTTTTCTGTTTTTCTTAAACTTTCTATATGGGGGGAAAAACCTATTTTTATAGTAAACAATTCTTTTTTTTTTTCCCTAATAAATGTTATGAAATAGACAACAAGAGACAATCAGTGCCGGCTTGCTTTTAGACAGAACCACTGACACCACCCTACCCTGAGGTCGCTTTTTCTAACCTGTTTGCAGAGGAAACGGCTTTCACTGCGTCTGCTTCACAACCCTGTCTATCCTTTGACCATGACCTCTGGAAATGCACTGAAAATGCTAAAGCAGTGGTTCTCAGTCTTCACTGGTGTCTGAAGTCCCTAAGGAGCTTTAAAAAACGCTGTTGCTGACACCCCACCCTGGAGATTCTGATTCAGTTAATCTGGGGTGGGGCCCAAGCATTAGTAAGTTTTAAAAGCTCCTCAGCTGGCTGTAACATTGAGCCAGGGTTGAAAACTCTTGGTCTGATCTACACTTTTCAGACTGCAGCTTAATTTCTTAAAGGATGCATCCTTTAAGAAGATGGGAAAGAAGATCATGCTCACTCTTGATATAAGATGCCTGTCTATATTTCTAATCTATTTGAAATGATCACTATGAATTCTCTCCTTTAAGCTGAATAGTCCTTCATTTGATAAACACTTGATTATAAAGCACTGTATCATAGGGCTGTATCTCCTTCCTTCATGGAACTAAACACAACCTTCATTTAGGGTTTACTGGCAGGATTACATCATTAATATCTTCTTTTCCTCCACAGGACTGTAAACGCCATGAGGATAAGAACATGTTTTTTCCCCCCATGTATCCTCATAATTTGCAAATTGAGTAATGTACTTGGGCACCAAATCTAATCATTTATGTGTTCTCTGAGGATGACATTCGGGACGCAACATTTATGGAATTGCACACTTGCTGGGTATAAAGTACTATGACAAATAATGCCTGGATATAAACCAAAGCACAGACAGACTCCAAGTGCTATGATTTAGTAAGGGAGAGATGAATGCAAATATCTAAATGCATCACTAAGCCCAATGAAGAAGTGCCACTGCAGAGGCAGAAACCCAACGGCATCAACAGACGGAGAAGTGGTTTCTCTGACTGGGACTTTCATGGACGCACCAACGAGGAAATATTCAAGTTAAGCTTTGGAGGATGAACAGATGTTGAGAGTTAGAAAGGGTGGAGAAAGGGCACTTGCTGCTGCAACAGATTATCTCAAACTTATGGCTTAAAACAACACAAATTTATTATCTCTAAAGATGAGAAGTCCAGGTGGGCATGGCTTCTTTCTCTGCTCTGGGTCCTACCAGATCAAAATCAAGGTGTTGCCAGGGATGCATTCATTTCTGGAGGTTCTGGAGATGAACTGACCTCAAAGCTCTTTCAGGTTGTGGTTGTACAACTGAGGTCACCATTTTCTATGGCTGTCAGCCAGAGAACTCTCTTAGCCCCTTACACTGTCTGTATTCCTTTTTTTTTTTTATTCTTTTTTTTGGGGGGGTCATTAGGTTTACTGATTTATTTTTAGGGGAGGTACTGGGGATTGAACCCAGGATCTCATGCATGCTAGGCATGTGCTCTACCACTTGAGCTATACCCTCCCCCTGTATTTCTTATCATTTTGCCCCTCGAGCTTTGAACCAGCAAAGGTACACTGAATCTTTTCTGCCTCCAGCCAAAGTTCTTTAAAAGAGCTCACGTGATTAGATTGGACCCACCAAGTTTAGGAAACTCTCCCTGTCTTAAGCTCTGTAACCTTAATTACATCTGCAAAGTCCCTTTTGCCATGTATCATAAAATATTTGCAAGTTCCAGAGATTAGGTCATGGATGTCTTCAGAGGTCCATTCTGTCCACCATGCCAAGTAACCCGCAGGATAATCAGTAGGATATGGTTGGAGCATAGATGTTGGGAGATATGGGCAAGAGCTTCAGAGCCCTAAAAACCAGCCTGAGATGTCTGGAGTTTATCATGTCAGCAAGACGTGGTTAAGGCTCAGAGTGGGTAAATTTCATATACTAAAAAATATAGAACTGTTTTAGAAAACACCTCTTGTAATATAATTCTGGGAACATAATGGGAAGCTGAATGCCTGTGTTTTATATGCTCAGCTTCTACCATTACAGCCAAGAAGAGAGATATCGTAGCTGAAGCTAATTTTTTCCAGAGCTGTGGCTATCTTTCTGTACACTGATTATTATCCTGAACATATCTTCTGTTCTTGTTCCCAATCTCTGATCTAATGAAATAAATAAATTACATATATGTATATAATATATATATTTCACATATACATGTATATAGGGAAATAGATTCTCTCTCTGTATATGTGTGTATGTGTCTGTATATATTTATATATCTCATATGTATCCAATACTCTACATTCCTCTTTATAACTTGCCCTGATTACTAACCATACATTTCCATTATCATCTCTGAGTAATAAAAAAATTCTTTATATCAACTCACCCACATACAAGCTTCCAAGTGGCTACCAACTTCCATCTCTTGCTAAATATCAGGAAACATGACTCAGACTCAAAATACCCCTAATAGAGATTAGGGCAAAAACATCGAGTGGAAAAGTAAGCTATGTTCAGTTACTGAGTTCATATTCTGAGTACAAAAATATTGTGTCATGAAAACTAGAAATCTACACTTAAATAGCACCCTAACATTAAGGTTTGGCCCTTCACTCCCTGTACACATTAAATCTATAAAAAGGAAGAAAACTATAAATCATCATCTTTAAGGAAATGCACATTGCAATTCTCATGAAATAAATTCAGGCTTTGACAACACATTTTTTTCCCCTCTTTTGACTTAATACTTGTGTGTGTAGTAATAATCTTCTGGTCAAGAATTTGGATTCTGACGTCAAAGCGCTGGTTTAAATCCTCACTCTACCATTTTCTAGAAGCGCTACCTTCAGCAGATTACCAAACTCTCTGTGTCCTCCTCACTGTAAATGGGGACAAAAATGATACCTCCTTCAGAGGGTTGTTGTGACTTGACACATGTAAAGCACTAAGAATGGTGTCTACACATAGTGAGTACTCGACAAATGTTAGCTATCTCTTTACTATTATTTTTAAATACATCAGATGTTATTCTCTGCAATTTATTTCCCCTATTTCTGTTCTCCCATTTCTTAAGAGGGGAGAGGTTTTAATTTCACGAAGACAAACCAGTTCTCAGACACAATAAGGCAAATAAAACAGTTTTCTTAGAAGTAAAAATCTTCGACATTTGCCCTTTCAATATAAAACTTTATAGAAAAGAAAGGTGAAGAAGCAAAGGGTTGAAATATACAGGGAAAGTGACTCTAGAAAGCCGCACAGATGCTTTTGGCTGAAATAAACGCCTCCCTCCCTGCCAGGAACTGGGTTCTGCAAGTGATTGAAGGTGTCAGGGGAGGTAAGAAAGCTGGACAAAGCCTGGAATAAAGGAGCAATGTGATTAAACGAACTCATGACACAGTGATGACGTGCCCGGAAGTTAATGCTGCCAGTTAAGAGAACGTGTTGAACACGTATTATAATGCATTAAAGCCCTACACAGTGACAGCCTGTGTGAGGGCTATGGACTGGCAGAGCTCATAAAACTTATGGTTCATGCCTTACTACTCGCCGCTACTTTGTACCTGCAGTTCTAGAAAGACTCAGGAAAGAGCTTGTCTTTAAGCCATTTGGAGTGAAACACAGCCTCATCCTTCTTCACACTCTCAGTTTATAAGAGGGTATTATCATTGTTTTCAAAAGAAAACATGTGACTAGCTCCAAACTGAATAAACATAATTATCAAATATGTTATAACGTTTTCAGTCTTTCACTGAATGACTTACAGTCAAATAGTACATCCTATGTACGCACCATCCTGAAGTGATACTCTGAAACCGATTGTATTTACTACTTTTAGTACGGATTTGCTTTAGAAATTACTCATTTTTTTGCAAAAGGAAAAAATCTTCGTAATGATATGGCCTAAATGACAACTTGTTTAGAGGAGCTGGAAAAACAAACTATATTTGTTGCTTTTTGCTCCAGGCCACTCATATTTCCATATATCTTTCTGTTGCTTGTCTACTTTTTCTTCTCATAAAAATAAGTTCAACGTAGACACACATGCTGAACATACAACTGCAGCTTAGTTCAACTTAGAAGACACCGTACAAGCTCCTTTAAAAGCCCCATAAAGATTTCTTTACACAATTTTCCTGTCTAAATCCAGCTCATTTTTCTTTCATGACATCAGAGCTGCAGTGGTTTTTAATTTCATTTCAATGGGAAAGACGTGGTTTTTAAACCTTATTTTACTAAAACCAACCAAGCACAAGCTAAGGTTAAAAAACAAAATGAAACAAAAAAACTCCCCTCTCCTGATTCAAACAATGCACTAAGAATGTAAGAAAGCATCAGAGGCACTTAAAACAGTTCAGGAATTCGAAGGGAGGGAGAGAAGGGAAGTCTAAAAGTCACTTTCCTCCCTAACACTGGGGGGAAAATCCTACTACTTTTTCGGAATACATTTTTATAATTTCAGTTATACCACTGAAAAGCTAATTCTGAGTATAACTATATTTGTGCATTTATTAATTAATCCATCCAAATTATGGGAACAGGACTAAATAATGTGCTCATTACATTCAGTTCTCTAAAAGTACAACAACAGTATTAAATTTTCAGCACTGTCTGCAAAGGTATCTTTGATATCAAATTTCAGGGAATTCCATTTAACACAGCTACTTCACATGTCTCCTTCATCAAACTTTATTAACTTTTTCTTTCTTCCATTTTATTAATGTATAACAGTTAGAGTTAAGTCCTTTTCCCTCGATATCCTTTCCAATTCCTTTCTCTGAGTCACACTCTTATTTATTCTCTGTGCCAGTCTCCGTGCCAGCTTTTAATCTGGTATTGTTTAACTCTCTTTCTCCTGTGTTATAAACTCTTGAAAACATATATTATATGCCTCTCCAGTTTCCACAGTGACGATTACGGTGGTAGGTACACAGCAGGTATTAAACT